>NC_092752.1:86126618-86430011 GCF_047496795.1 Chiloscyllium punctatum | reverse complement strand
GAGAATGGAATGGATTCCCCCACGATCTGTGTAATTCTCTTCAGTTGTTGACTCCTTCCTGTCATCTATGTTGAAATAAGATCATCCTTTATTTTTGTAAACTCCAATGGCTATTGGATCAACCTAATCACCCTTTCGTTATAAGCTAGCATCTTCATTGCTGGAATCAGCTGAGGGAACCATCTCTGAGCTGCTTCCAATATAACAATATCCTTTCTTCATTGAAGAGACTAAATCTGTACACACTACTCCAGATGTGATCTCACTAAGACCTGTACTTTACCAGCGTGCTGTAAGGTTCCCACCCAGGTTAGAGCTGTCTCAGCTCTCTGGTCGAATACAGAGCATTGTTGGAAGATCATTGTCGTTTTCTACTCCACTAGCATAACGGGAGATCTGGAGAAAATGTCACAATGATGCTTAAGAAGATCATAAATGATGTGGCGAGATGATCTCTACCATTAATCTCCCCAAATCCCACATCGCTCAGATTCTCCAGAATCTAGTAAGGTGGAGTGCAAAAACAGCAAGGAGAAGGAAACATTGATGGGAGTAATATATCAAAGTGAAAGCTGCAATACAAATGCTGGACATGTTATAAAACGGGAAATGAGATATACACATTTGTGGCTACTTCAGTAATAACGTACTGTTTACATTATATCTAAACTGTGTTAACCCAACTGAACGCTAATGCTGGGAAAAACGGATTTCATGAGCATGTGTTAGATGGTGGCATTAACATTTTGTCGAGCACTGAGCTAGAGATCAGATTATTCAGAAATTGGTGTTGGATGATCAAAAGATCTAATTGAAGACTTTGCTGTAAAGGGCCTTTTGGGTACAGTGACCACAATGCATTGGTTTTCTTTTATGCTGTTTGAGTACATGGTAGTTTTTGATTTATTTGAAGTAACTGTCATAAATCTGAATCATACAAGCCCTGAAGGTGTGAGGAGAAAGTGGGGACTGCAGATGCTGGAGATTAGAGTCGAGGAGTGTGGTGCTGGAAGATCAGAGTCGAAAAGTGTGGTCCTGGAAAAGCACAGTCAGGCAGCGTACTAGGAGCAGGACAATTGACGTTTTGGGCATAAGCCCTTTATCAGGAATGAGGCTTATGATGAAGGGGGGTGAGAGATAAATGAGAAGGCGGCGTGGCAGGAGGGAGGTAGCCAGGAATGCGATAGGTAGATGAAGGTGGGGTTGAAAGTGATAGGTAATGAACGGAGACAGAACACCTCATCTACTACATAAACTAAAGTCAGTGTGGTCTTCTCGACACTGATCAGGCAGGTGGATCATTTCAGAGAACATATTTGAGATAGCCACATTGACCAAATCCACCGCCTTGTGGCTGAACACTTTAACTCCCCTTTCCACTCTACCAAGGACGTGAGAGTCCTGGGCCACCTCCATCGCCAAACCCTAAACACCCGAAGCATGGATGAAGAAAGCTTCCTCTTCTACCTTGGGACCCTCCAACCACAGGGGATTAATGTAGGTTTCACCCGTTTCCCCATTTACCCTAACTCCACCTTATCCCAGTCCAATCTTTCAACTCAGCATCCTCCCCCCTTTTGAACGTTCCTGTGTGTTCATCTTCCTTCCGATCAATCTGGTCCACCCGCCTCTCCGACCTAACCCTTTTACCCTCACCTTCAACTATCTATTAGATCACAGGCATCAGCTTAGAAAAATGCCAAGTACCGTAGTACGCCAGTGGATTCGGAGAAATATAGGACTCAGCAACGGATGACCAAGAAAAGAAAATCAAAAAGCGAAAAAGCATACAAACAAAAGAAAAACATAAAGACTGCTAAAAAAAAGTACAGCAGTGTATGAAACAAAAGTGAAAACAAGGTCAAATATGGAACAGTGGGTGTGCGGACAGAATAATTTATTGAAGACAACAGAGAAATCACAGGGAAAAGAAACAGTTTCTTTGTGTCTATCTTCAAAGCAGAACATCCAGAAATTCTCCCAGAAATACCAAGTGACCATGGGACTTGTGTAAGCAAAGTCTAAGATCATTCTTATCAGTGTTGAGGTCATGTTTTAAAACAAAGCTGGATTGAGTATTTATAAATCTGACAGATCAGATGTACTTCATACAAGAGTTTCAGAGGAAGCGGCAATAGGCATATTGATTGCATCGCAGATTATCACGTTGTTTTCCAATACATTCCCGAAAGATATTTAGCCAATCTGGATAAGGCAAAGGTTACAAATGTTATCCAACAGTTTAAGAAAGGATGAAGATGGAGAGTGGTGAACTACAGATCAGTAACTTGTCATCCGCGGTCGGGTGTCTGTTGGGCTCGATTATAAAGAACGTGTTACTGGATATATAGAAGGTCATGGGAAAACTAGGGAGGATGATAATGCATCGATGAAACGAAAACCATAAGTGGCAAACATGTTTTGGAATGGTTTGAAGATGATTCTTGTGGACGTAGGCAATGAGGAGCTAATGGATAACGTATAGTTGGACATTCAAGAGGATCTTTTTTAAGAACTCTCCCACTGACATCATAAGAAAAGTTAAAGTGAAAAGAATTGGGAAGAATTGGGTGGCACAGTGGCACAGTGGTTAGCACTGCAACCTCACAGCGCCAGAGACACGGGTTCAAATCCCGCCCCAGGTGACTGACTGTGTGGAGTTTGCACATTCTCCCCATGTCTGCGTGGGTTTCCTCTGGGTGTTCCAGTTTCCTCCCACAGTTCAAAGATGTGCAGGTCAGGTGAATTGGCCATGCTAAATTGCCCGTAGTATTAGGTAAGGGGTAAATGTAGGGGTATGGGTGGATTGCGCTTCGGCGGGTCGGTGTGGACTTGTTGGGCCGAAGGGCCTGTTTCCACACTGTACCGCAATGTAATCTAATCACAAGCAAATAGGAAACGAAAAATTAGGTTTACATTCATGTGAATGTAATTGAAATATAGAAGATGCCATGCGCCAGCTGCACAGAGTGTTGCTGAGACTAAACTGAGAGTATTGTGTACAGTTTGGAGTCCCAATCTAAGATAGAATATACTACAGCCGAACTGCAAAAGGTATTCTCCAGATTAATCCCTAAAATGGCAAGATTGTCTGATGTGGAAACTCAGCCTGTGATCTCGAGTTTCAAAAGATGAGTGGTGATTTTAGTGAAACTTAGAAACTTAGAGGGGAGAGAATAACCGAGGGACATGGAGAAGTGCAAGCAGGAGAGATGAGGGAGAACCCCATGATATTCTACACGGACAAGTAGAACAGAATAATCAGCAACAGTTAGTGTCCATTAGAAACCAAAGGGGCAATCAGTGTGTCAACCCGGAGAACATTGATAGATTGTTACATGTAAACATCACAGCTGTTTTACTTGGGAGAAGGAGGATGTAGGTACAGAATTCGAGAAGACGGACTGGAAAGCTCTTGGAAAGAGATTGATGTAAAATACGAGCGGCGGTTTGAGGCTTTGTCTGATATAAAATTGGACCAATCTGCAGGTCTGGATACTGTTGAGTCAAGGGAGGAAAGACGCTGACTGGAAATTTTAATTAGAATCTGACAACAGGGGAGGTGCCAGAGGACTGGAGAACAGCTATTATGATTGCACTTCACAGTAAGGGTGGTAGAGATAGACCAGGAAACTATAGACGAGCAAGTATTAAATCACTGTTCGGGAAACTACTGGAGAAAATAGAGAAGGAGAAAATTGAACTCCAATCAGAATGGCAAGGTTTGATCAGGGATAATCATCATGACGTTATCAGAGTGAAATCACACGAATTGAGTTGATTCAATTAGTTTGAGGAGGTCGCTTATTTAGTCTAGATGCAATGCCTTTGACAAAGTTCATCATGGGAAACTGAAAAAAATAAAGTAAAATCTCACAGTATCAAGGATAACTTGAAAAGTTATAGCGAAAATTGTCTTAGTGTCAGGAGACAGAGGGTGGTGGGAGAAAGCTGTTTGTGTGACTGGAGACCAGTGTCCCCTGGTGTACCACATGGATCAGTGCTGTGTCCCTTATTGTTTGTAGCATTCATAAATGGTATAGATGTGAATCTGGAGGGGGAGTGGGTGGAGGGTGGTAGTTGTAATAAGTAAGTTTGTGTTTGACACAAAGATTGGCCGGGTGGTTGGTAGTGAGGAGGAAGTTCTGATTTTAAGGAAAATACAAGTGGAATGATCAGATGGGCAGATCAATGGCAGATGGAATGTGATCCTGATAAATATGAGGTGATGGACTTTGGAAGGAGGAACCAGACATGGGGTGTACACAATGATTGGCAGCACACTAGGGAGCTCAGAGGGTGTTTCTCCACACATCCCTGAATGTGACTGAACAGGGTAATGGACTAGTTAAGAATTGAACCTTGGGTGTCGCGGTTATTACTCAGGGAGTAGATTATAAGTGCTTTACAGGGCTTGGTTTAGTCCATGATTGAGTACTGTATGTCGTTCTGGGAGCCTCATTACAGGAAGGATGTGCTTGCACTGGAGGGGGTTGCAGAGGAGATTCACCAGGATGTTCCCTGGGATGGAGCATATCAGCTATGGAGAGAGGCTGGATAAGCTCGGGTTGTTTACGTTTGACAGAGAAGGCTGAGGGTGATGTGATTCAGAAGGATAAGTTAACAAGGGGCATGGACAGGGTGAACAGACAGCAACTGTTCCTTTTAGACAGAGGGTCAAGAACAAGGGAGCACACTTTTAAAGTGAAGGGTTTGAGGTTCAGAGAAGATTTAAAGATGACTTTTTCTTCACCCAGAGGGTATTAAGGTCTGGAATGTACTTCCTGAGAGGGGAGTTATCAAGGTTAACCTCTCAACTGTTAAAAGTACTTGGACAAGCACTTGGAAGTGCCATAACATTCCAGGCTATGAACCTTTGGTCGGAAAGTGGGACTAATATAGATCGTGCTGTATTTCCGTTGGCACAGAGACTATGCTCCTGTGAGTGTATGATGTGGAAGGTCAATGATTGAGCAGCTTAACACAAGAATTGATGGGTTCCTGAAGATAATGTTCACAAAGGTTATAAGAGTGAACTGTTATAGCTTGTCAAATTATGTCAATGTGAGAAGTATGAAAAAAAAGTGCAGGTTTTTTCCAGTTTGAAACCAGAGAATGGAGAATGGGAAACAGGGAAATGGCAAAACTATGAATCCACTACTTCAGTTCTGTCTTCACAGAACTTTCTGACAATACCAGGAAAATTAAGTCTGGCGTGGAAAACGAAATAGTACATGGAACATAGAACATAGTAAGTAAATCGTTTGGGAGAAATTATTGGGACTGAAAATAATGGTCATAGACAACACTAACACAGGTTTATGAAATGGGAATTATGTTTGAGAAACAGACTGGGAGACAAATGAAAGAGAAGCAATGGATGTAAAACATGTGGATTTTCAGAAAGATTTTGGTAAAGCTCCAAGCCTAGTTTGCAAAATCAAATCTTCGTGGATTGGGGTGAATATATGGCCATGCTTCTAAAATGGGACAGCTGGCAGGAGACAGTGAATAGAAATAAACAGACTTGTGAAGCAACAGCCTGACATTGTATTTAAGGTCTGATTCTGTGAGTATGACTTTATCCCTGACACACCATCACCTTCCCCGGATATCTCCTCTCTCACCAGCAGGACAGACAAAGCAGAAGTGGTGGCACCGTGGGATACAGTTTGAAGGGAATTGTTCTGGGAGTCCTCAACAGTGACTCTGCATCCCATGAACTCTCATGGCGCTAGTTTACACATGGGAAAGGAAACCTCCTGCTGATTACCATGTACCAACTTCTCCCAACTGATGAGTCAGTACTCCTCCAAGCTGAACAACACTTGGAGGAAGCGCTGAGGGTGGCAAAGGCACAAAATGTACTCTGGGTTAGGGACGTCAATGTCCACAAAAAGAGTGGTTCAGCAGCAGCATTACTGATCGAGCTGGTTGGGTCCGAAAGGATATAACTTCTCGACTGGGTCTACGGCAGGTGGTGAAGGAACCCACAAGAGGGAAAAGCCAAATTTGACCACAGCCTTACTAATCTGCCAGCTGCAGAAATATCTGTCCATGACAGTATCGGGTAAGAGTGACCACCGCATAGTCATTGTGGAGATAAAGTCACACTTGCATATTGAGAAGAACCTCCACCATTTTAGGTGGCACTGTCACCATGCTAAATAGGACAGACTTTGAACAGATCTAGCAGCTCAAATCTGGGTTTCGATAATATGTTGTGGGTCATCAACAGCAGCAGAATTGTACTCCCGAACAACCTCGTGGCCTGGCATATCCTCCTCACAACAATTACCATCAAGCCAGAGGATCAAATTGATTCAATGGAGTGTGCAGAAGGGCTGTAGCAGCACTGGGAACACCTGACAATGAGGTGTCTGCCTGATGAAGTCATCAACCATGACTGCCTGCGTGCCAAACAGCATAAGCAGTTAGTCATAGACAGAGCTAAGTGATCCCACAAGCAACGGTGCAGACCTAAGCTCTGCAGTCCTTCTACTTCTAGTAGAGAATAGTTATGGACAATTAAACAAGTCATCGGAGGAGGACATTCCACAAGTATCCCCATCCTTAATGATGGAAGAGCCTAGCACTTCAGTGCAAAAGATAACGTTCATGCATTCGCAACAATCTTCAGTCAGAAGTGCTAAGTGGATGATCCATCTCGGCCTCCTCCAGTGGCCCTCAACAATTCAGTTACCAGTCATCAGCCAATTTGATTCACTCCACGCGATATCCAGATTCAGTTGGAGACACTGGATACCCCAGAGGGTACATACCCTGACAACATTCTGGCAATAGTACTGAAACGTTGTTCTCCAGACCTTGTCACTGCCCTCACCAATTTGTTCCAATACCATTACAACAACATTTCCCCGATTACATGGAAAATTACCCCAAGTATCTCCTGTATATAAAAAGCAGACCAAATCCAATCCGGCCAATACCTCCGCATCAGTCTACTCCTGATCATCAGTAAAGTGGTGGAAGGTCTCAGTACTTTTAAGCAGCACCTGCTCAGCAATAACCTGGTCAATGACGCCCAGTTTGGGCTCCACCAGGGCCACTCAGCTCCTGACCTCATTACCGTGGTTCAAACATGGACAAAAGAGCTGAATTCCAGAGGAGGGGTGAGAGTGATAGCCCTTTAAATCAAGGCTGCCTTCGACCCTGTGTGGTATCAAGGGGCCTTAGCAAAACTGGAATCAATGGGCATCAGGGGCAAACTCCCTGCTGGTTAGAATCATACCTGACACGTAGGAAGATGGTCATGGTTGATAAAGGTCAGTCAACTCAGTACCAGGATAAATCTGTAGGAGTCACTCGGGCAGTGGCCTAGGCCCATACATCTTCAGGACTGCTTCATCAATGACCTTGCCTCCATTTTAAGGTCAGAAGTGGAGATGTTTGCCAATGATTGCACCATGTTCAGCAACATTTGTAGCTCCTCAGATACTGAAGCAGTCCATGTTCAAATACAACAAGACCTGGACAGTATCCAGGCTGACAAGTGGCAAGTAATAGTCACGTCACACAAATGCCAGACCGTGAACATCACCACTAAAATACAATCTAACACTGCCCCTTGGCATTCAATGGTGTTACTGTCACTGAATCCACAGTGGACTGCAGCGGTTCAACAAGGCAGCTCACCACCACCTTCTCAAGGGCAACCAGGGACAGGCAACAAATGCTGGCCCAGCCAGTCACACCCAGATTCAGGAAATAAATATTATTTAAATAAAATAACAGAGGAAGGTTTCTGGGATATCACAGAGATCAGTGCTCAGGTCCCAACTGTTCAGAATACCCATTAAACATTTGGTTGCAGGAATCAAATACAATATATCCCAACCTGCTGATAGAACTAAAGGATGTTGGATTGCGAGTGGGGGAGGAGGTTGTAAGACAAGCGGAGTGAATGGGCAAATACGTGGCAGATGGAGAGCAAGATGGGTTGAGGTGACAGTGTGCCCTTTGGTGGGAACAAGAGATTGGCAGCTTTTCGTTTGAAAAGGGATTGTTTGAAACATGATGATCTGAAAAGCGACGTATGGGCCTTTTTGTTGTTTCCTTCTGCGCGGCCCTCCGAGGTCCCTGCAGCACAGTGAGGTCTGAACCCACAAGGCAATACTGGGAATGGCATTCACACGCTGCCCAGTGCACAAAGACCTACCAAGTGGGGAGCTGTAACATTGCAAAGGATCTGGATCTCCCTGCAGACCAGTCCCTGAAAGCAACATTGCAGGAACAAGAACCAGATAGGAAGATCAATGATGTGCTGACCTTCATTTCAGGGGGATTTGAGTCCAGGAGTAAGCGTGTCTTACTGCAGCTGTAGAGAGCTTTGGTGTGACCCTATCTCAAACACTGTGCAGTATTCTGTGCAGATTTGGTCTCAGTACATAATAAAGGACAAACCTGACATTGAGGGAGAGCAGTGAAGGATGACCAGACCGATCTTTGTGATGACAGGCTTGTTGTGGGAGCAGAGTTTGGGTTGGCTGGGCCTGTATTCCATGAGGTTTAGGAAAATGGGTGGAGATCTCAGTGAGATATATAAAGCTCTGACAGGGTGAGATGGATTGGAAGCAGGGATAATAATTCCCCTGGCTGTGGTGTCTAAAACAAGGTTCCACAGTATTAGGTACAGACAGACCATTCTGCAATGAGATGACAATAAATGTCTGCACTCAGTGACTGGTGAACCTGGGGAATGCGCTCGAACCTGGAAGCCAAGACACTGAATATAAATAAGGATTTAGAGACAGTAAAGGAATGGTGGGAGAGAAGGAGAACGATATGGAAATAAAGGGCCAGGTATCATTAAATTGAATTGGGTAGCAAAATCGACAGACCAAATGGACTACTGCACATCCTACTTTATAGCTTCCCAAGGTTAGTCACAAGCTCTCAGATGTTCGGAAGGAGGTCTCTGCAGGGTCAACAGGAGTGTGTTTCTCATTCCCTTTTTTCGATCCCGAGGCTGGGGCCAGGTGTCCTGTCTGGTTTTATCCTTTAGACCTCGGAAAAGTTTGATACAATAGAATGTCTGGGTTGGGGAATTCAGAGACCATTGCAAAGTTTATCACATGTCTGTGTGTCTGCAGTCACGTTTAGGCCAGACCAGGAAAGCACGGGAGATTCACTTCCTGATCGGACATTTGTGAAGCAAATTGGTGTGTACAATCGACATTGGCTTGAAGGTCACTATTTACGGACACCAGATTTTGCATCATAATATTTTGTCAATTGTGTTTAACTTACACCAGCTGCCAGATCATTAGCCTGGTCTGGATTAGTAATCCAGTGACCTTTCCACAGCAGCACCATCTCGACCTGGGGACCTATCTGAAATCATACTGAGCAGGTTAATTCTGTGCTGCATGCTAACTCTGTCAAAAAGAGTTTGACAGTCGAGGTGGGTCTGAGGTGGAGGTAAGTGGCCAGGTTGTAATTATAATCCTTTTAGGAACTGGACATAGTTGAGTAATTTTCCACATTACCAGGGAGATGTCAGAGTTGGAGCTGGAATGAAAGAGCTTCCCCAGGGACACGGCTTGTTATGCAGCACAAGTCTTCAGTCCTATTGCAGGAATGGTGCCAGGGACCATTGCCTTTTTCGTACGTTCTGTGTTCAGCTGTTTCTTCATGTCACGAACATGAAATTGAATTGGTTGAAGACGAGCATCTGTGATACTGTGACGATCATGGCGAGGGTGAGGTGGATCATCAACTCAACACTTCTGGCTGAGGGTGGTGCAGATACCACATCCTAGTCTTTTACACTGATGTACAGGACTGTTCAATTATTTAGGATGGGGATATTTGTGGAGCCCTTTCCTCCGTCATTTGTTTAATCATCCATTACCATTTATGACAGAATGTGACAGGATTGCGGAGCTTCGATCAGATCTGTTTGTCAAGAGTGGTAGCATTAATGGGTTAGCATCAGGATTAGGTTCACGTGGTTCTCACCCTGTCATGTTCACCCACAGTCATTACTGAAACATACACCGTATTGATGGCAATGGCAGACTGAGGAAATTATTCGAGGCTAAAAGTTATATGTTGTGGTTGAATGCTGTTTTGCTTCTCCTGCTGATGTAGTCTACAGCACTACATAAAAACGCAGTTTTGAGCTGCAACATCTGCAATTCAATTCTGCGGTCTGTCCCTTAGTTCACATCGACACCCATTCACCCATCAGTCATGTACTCAGTGACCTACTCTGGTTTCTGGTGTGGTAACACTTCCATTTTCATACTTTCATTCTACTGAGGGTCTCTCCCCGGATCAGGCTTTCAATCTGACACATTCTGCAAAACCAAATAACTGATTTTAATTCAATTGTTTAATTCACCTCAATTTTTTTCATTGAGTAATATCATCTTCTGTGTTTAAAGTGAATGTTTTTCCTGTTTCTCTCCCTGACCATGATTAATAGCTCTATATTGTCAGTGATGCCAGCCTTATGTAGTTTCCGAGCCAATGAATTCTCTGGATTCCCAATCATCTTCACCACATTGTATGTTTCCTCTTTTGGTTTCATGCCTTATCACTCATGGCTGCCTTGTCCTCCCATGAGTATGTTTCATCTCCTTTGGGAGAATTTCTGATATCCTCTGAAATATCCCCAGAAATTCCTGCTTTTGCTGCTCCATGGTCTGCCCTGCTCAGCTCCCTTTCCAATTAACTCTGGCCAGCTCCTCCTGAATGTCTTTGCAGTTACATTGCTCAATTATAATCACATTACATCTAGAAGAGAGCAATAGACATAAACCGAAAGAAGGAGCTTTGAGAGAAGGGACGCAAAGAATAATTGGTAAATTTCTTAACTAGATACAAAGAGAGAAAGAGCGCGACAACATAGATGAGGAAATGTGAAAAATGAGAAAACTAGGTCATTGAAAGAATTAGATGTACATCCCTCAATGTTTTGGCAATTCCTGTGTGCTGTGGTCCTTAGTATAGTGCATGGACAATAGAGTAATGTGTTCAAATGCTGGCTCTGATGCCAGACTTTTTATCTCCAATAATATGACAGACACTAGCTTTGAAAATAACCCAACAGGCCAATATATTGAATTCTGATAGAAAGGGGATTAACTGAAATAAGTTGGGACACCAGAAGTAAGAATTAATAACACACATCCTGATAAGAAGGAGAGATTGGAGTAGAGAATTCTAGAAAAGGAGGGATCGTTGAGAGAAGGGGAAACATATTACTTTAGATGAGGATCCAATAATGTTTTAATGTTTTATAAATTTTATACATCATTTGCATCACTTTTCGTGTGTCTCCGTTGTTCATTTAGAATGTGTTGTGCACATGTGAAAAATGTTACATATCTGCACACACACATTCATTAAACAGTGTATATAAAATCATTTTCCGCCATTGAAATGGTCCTGTTGTCATGTTACCAGGATACACGAACACCAGCTGGCCACCAAAAGACATGACCCATTATCATTATGTTCCATACACACAGATAAAGAAGGGCACCACTTTGATTGGGACAATGCACACACATACTAAGACACGCAAGGATGTTCTTAGAGGAATGGCATTCTGACCAGAAGTCCATCAATAAACGCATCAATTTAGATCCTATCTACCTACTCTTGTAAAACAAAAGAACTGGAAATGACATCACCCATCTTAAGAACCCAAGACCTATAAATAGAGAGGCGTGACATACCACCAGCACTTCAGCAGAGACTCTCACTGATGATGTTACATAGTCATAGTGTCAAATTGTCAGAAAACAAACCTTCAAGCACAGCGAGCTAACTTGCGTACATACAAACTGTTATTTTGCTTTTATTAGTGGAATTTGGGAGTTCTTTGTCACTCATGTATTAACAGATTACGAGGTGAGGTGAGCGTTTTTGGTTTGTGGTTTTAATTAACAGAAGTCCTCAACATAGATGTCTCCACAGTTTGGGGCCCTGCAAATGGGACTTGGACAGATTTGAACAGATTTCGGGTACAAAATATCCCAGCAAATTCCAACACGTTGCAATTAGTGACCTAGATCTTCAAATAAAACCGGTCGGAAAATCTGTTTAATTTTGTTTACTTGTGGTTGTTTAAATTAAAAGTGAGGGAAATGGCTTTTAACATTACTAAAGAGGTTCCCAAATTTGCCAAGAAAGTTTAGAAAGACAGAAGCAGGATATTTTTTAGAATTAGCAAATAGGTTGGAATTGGGTTTAACCAGGGAGAAAAGGAAACCAGAAATTATAATGGAGTTGGTCAAGCACTTTGATGTATCAGAGAAATAGACAACTGCAGTCGAGTTAGAAAAAACTTTAATTGCAGATATGGCAACTGAAGTTAGAAGATAAAGAAAGAGACGGAAACAGAAAGAGAAAAAAAGAGAAGGAGAGGAAAAAGAGAGAGAGAATTTGAGATTCAGAAGTTGGGAATTAGACAAGAAAGTTAAATTAACAGGATGGAGATGAAGGGTGAACATCAGGATGTATACAACAATGTTAGTGCCTTGACATATTTCGATGAGAAAAATGTCAAAACCTTTTTTATTTCATTTGAAAAAAATGACTCGGCAGTTTACGTGTCCAGTGAAATTGTGGGTAATGCTCGTTCAGACTAAGCTGGTGGGCACAGCTGGTGAGGTATGTACAGCGCTGTCAGATGAGGGATCAAGAGATTATCAAGATGTCAAATTGGCTATTTTGATTGGCTATGAATTGGTATCAGAAGCATATAGACAGAGGTTCATAAAAATAGAGATGAAACCAGGTCAGACTTATGTTAAGTTTGAAATAATTAACAACAGTCATTTTGTAAGATGGGTGCTGGACTTAAAAATGGATAAGACCTGTGAGGCTTGAAGGGAGATTAATCTGCTGAAGAAGTTTAAAGACTCACTTCCAGAGATGGTAAGAATTCATGTGCACGAACAGAAAGTTCAAGAAGCGAGAAGTGCCACAGAAATGGCAGGTAAATATGCATTGGTGCATGAGATGAAATTTAGCTTCCGGGAGAATTTGCATGCTATGAGGGATAGAAATTGGGAGAAGGGAAGTTCACACATTACAAACCAAACAGTAGCGCACAATACTTTACCACAGGTGAAGAAAGAAGCCCAAAGGGGTTGAAAGGTGGTGAAAGGCCTCAGGTGCTCTCAGTATAAGGGCGTGGAAAACCTAAAATGACAGTGCTGATGGTTTAAGAAGGGCACTGGGAAAAGGTGGTTTCATTGAAGTAAGCTGGGACACACTGTGATGGTCGTTGAAGGAAGGAAATTTGGGAAAGATGCGGTAGAAGAGGCTAAGCCAGCGGCATTAATGAAACTGGTAAAGGAGACCCCAAGTAGAGCGAGGAGCTGCAGGAGAGTGCTCAGCCGAGGCAAGGGCTGGGTATGGAGTCAGTACCTGATCTCTGAAAGAATTCACCTCTGTCGATAAAGTTTACTCAGAAAGAACAGGGGGAGAAGGACAAAAGGTTGATAAGTGAGGCGCCAGAAAAGCACAACAGATCAGGCAGCATCCAAACAGCAGGACAATCGAATATCAGGCAGAAACCCGTCGTCAGGAATGTGCTGGGGGGACAATGAGGCTGAAAGATAAATATGAGGGTAGTAGCTGAGCTGGTGGGAGGGTCACTGAGAAGGCGATAAGAAGATGTAGGTGCGAGTAATAGTGATATGTCAGAGGGGAGGATGGAGTCGGAAGGTGGGAAGGAAGATGGCCAGTTAGGGCGGTTCAAGAGGGCAGTGCTAGGTTGAACGGTTGAATCTGGGAGAGGTTGGTGGAGGGGAGATTTGGAATTTGGTGAAGTCAACATTGATGATGGTTCTAGTTTGAGGGTTCTAGCTGTCCTATCCACAACGCCCTCCTCTCCGACATATCACCATTACATCCCACCTGCGTCTACCTACCGCTTTCCAAACTATCTTACACCCAGCTCCAACCCCACCCTCCTATTTATTTCTCGGCCCCCTTCTCCCTCCCTTACCCCACCCCCCACGTTCCTGATGAAGGATTTATGCCTGAAACGCCAATTCTTCTGCCCCTCAGATGCTGTCTGGTTGGCTATGCTTTTCCAACCCCACACTTTTCAACTCTCACCTCCAGCATCTGCAGCCTTCACTTTCTCTCGGCGTCTAATAGTGAGAGATGAAACTATTTTCACGGTTTCTGACATATTAATCAAGATCGTGACAATTTGTGGAATGGGGTTAGAAATTAAGTATTCCCTAGTGTAACGTCAGGATGGAATGCCAATTCAAGGTTGGGGAAGTAACAGTGACAGTGAGTAACAGAGTGTCAGTTCCAGGAAAACAGTTTGTTCTTGTGAACAATTTAACTGGATCCAAGGTGGGAATGGCACCCCATGTGTTGGAGAAGGCAAAAGGAAAACTAGGGAATTGGGGAGTTAAAAGAAAAATACCCAGGATTTTTCCAGACTGTACAATAACAAGATTCCACTGTCATAAGTTAGAGCAGGAAGGAAAACCTAAAGAAAAAGCCAAATGAGTTGATGCTTAGTGAACTGACACCCTGTTTGATGTAACGGTGCAGGAAAACATGAATAGGTAGAGGATCAGGCAGAGGTGTTTAGTCCTGAAAGGCTAATGGACCTACAACAGATATATACACACACATTCACACACACTTACACATGCACACACACAGAAAAGAATCAGAATATATTGTCGAACGTTGTTAACTTAAAGATAGAATGCTAAAATTAAAATGGAGACCCCGACAGGTTAGTGCAGAAGGGGAATGGGCCTAAGTGCACCAGATTGTGTTAGAGGTAGCGTACAGTGTTACGGGTAACACATAAACTAACTGCAGGGGGTCACCTTGGTGGACAGAAGAGTCTGGTTAAGGAACAGAGGCATTTCTAGTGGCCTGGAATGCACAAAGACGTGGTTATTTTTTGATGTACATGTCAAACATTCTAAATGGTAGGTAAGTCACAGGCAGTAATAAAGCCAGCACCTTTGTTACCAATTCCTGCATTCGAAGAACATTTCACGTAGGTTATGATGAGTTATGTAGCTCCCCTATCTAAAATAAAAGTGGAAATGCTAGCCATAATGAATGTGTCTACCAGATTTACAGAGGCAATTCTATTATGGACTGTTAAGAAAAAAAGGGAGGTGGAGGAGTTGGTAGCTTTCTTTACTCACTGTGGGCTCCACGGAGAGATTCAGTCAGACCAAGGTCTCATTTCACCGCTCAGCTGTTTAAGGAAGTCATGGATAGCTTAGGAATACAGCAGTTTAAATCAAGGGCGTCCCATCCTGAATCCCAGGGAGCCTTGGAAAGTTAGCATCAGACGCTGAAGACCATATTAACAGTGTACTGTCAGGATTACCGGAATGATTGGAATGAAGGTGTCTCATTGAATTGTTTGCCATTGGACAAAAATTATTTGCCCCCAATAAATCTACTCAGTTTATTTCCCTTGAGTTAACATTTGAAGTGAGAGGTCCTTTGGAATTAATTGAATATAAATTGACAGGACAGAAGTCAGAGATCTCATACTCGGATTATGTATGTGAGGTGAGGGAGAGATTAGGTGGAGTAGTTGAGTTCGCTAAACAGCACCTGAAGGGCTCAGCATAGAATGAAGCACGTGGCAGATAAAAACTCTGAAATTTTGACAATTTCCTGTGGTGATGACGTATTAGTATTGCCACCAGTGATAGGAATTCCCGTCAAAGCCAGGTTTAGTGACTCAGGAACAGAGGTATGGTCAGATGAACAAATTGCGTAGTTTATCTGTATGATGTAGTGACCTTTAGCAAGTGATTGAAAGTTCACATGTTACGGTTGGCAGAGCATGTTGAACGATTACAAGAAGCAAACATGGTAATAAACTTAAAGAAAACAGAATTCACGAAGGCAGAGGGGACGTTCTTGGGACATTACATTGGCCATGGAAGGTTGACCCCATGGAACACAATGACGAAGAGCTTTGAGGAATTTCCACGACCATGCTCGAAGAAAGAGATGCTTCAATTTTTGGAACTGATCGGATTCTATCGGAAGTTTGTTCCAAACTTCAGCAGCGTATTGGCACCACCGATGGACTTAGTAAAGAAGGAAACAGAATTGTGGTGGACAGAACAATGCCAGGAGGTATTTGAGAATTTTAAAGCAGGATTAATCACCGCACCAGTTTTAGCTGCACCAAATATTCTGAAACCCTTTGAAAATTCTATTTGCTTCTAGGGATTTAGGGGTTGGAGATGTATTGATACAGAAAGGTTATGATGGATTTGAGTGGCTAATTGGCTACTTGTCGAAAAACGCAATATCCACCAGAAAGGAAAATACAACATTCTCCATTATTGAAAAAGAATGATAAAGTTTTGCACTGACCTGACAATATTTTAATGTTTATGTGACAAATAAATTGTCGGAGATGGTTGTGGACAACGACAAACCTCTCACGTTTTTTGGAATATTTAAAGACCAGAGTATGAGAGTATTTCATTGGAGTCTTATCACACCAAATTTAAACTTACAAAATGTACATGCTGTGGGTCCTAAAATGTGATAGCAGATGTGTTATCGCGGATTTAAAGGAGAAAGTTTAGATAAGATTTGACTTATTCCGATTTAAAGAGGTGTACAAAATTAATATGAATGACATAACTGAGATTAATACTTTTGTATTTCATAATAATGGGATTAAGAATTAGAGGAAAAGAAACGAAGCCATCTTTTCATTCTCATGGTTCTTTTGTTTTCTGAAGGAGGGAGGTCTTATGAAGCCGAAAGCATGTCAGGTCACTTTAAGACAGAACGGGTTTTGTTGAATAGAAAGTACAGCACAGATGCCAGCTAAATGTCAGATTGTTCCATATGTCACAATTAGCTGGGAAATGGAGACCTGAGTTTTGGTTGCTGTTTTGACAACAATTCAAATACAACCAAAGATTTTTAATAACGTTCAGAATACCAGAAGCCAACGGAACTTGAATATTATTGTTTGGACATCTGGAAAGCAATCAAATTATGAGAATTGTTGTATCATGGGGAGTATATAAACCCAGTATTTGAACACTAGAGGGAGAGCCACTGCCATCCAACAGCAGAGTAACTGCTGTAGAGCAGGAGTGCTAACTGGCCATCTCAAACACTCTCTATCACAGATAGATGTTCATGTAAACTTACTTGCAATAAAAACATGACCCAGGGAGATCAGCAGCTGGGAGAGTGAACACAGCGGGGAAGATAGAGACTGCGTGGTCTTGAGATTGTAATGTTTCATATGTGGGCTTTTGGAATAGAATATTTTTCCAGAGTCGGAGTCAGATAGGAAGTAACTAAGAAAAGAGGGGCTTGTATTTGTGAGTAGCTGTTGTTTCGTGTTCACTATTAAAGTTAAGAAACTAACTTGCTAATTTTTATTTAAATAGTGGAAAGTTGGAGATCTGTGTCACCCATACTTTAACAGACTACGCGGTGAGGCCAGCTTTTCTGGGAGTTTGGTTTTAATTAACAGAGGGGTTTCGACTCTACGTTGTAAATGTCCATCCACGTTAGCCCCATTTCCCTGCAGTTGGCCAATATCCTTCCAGTCCTTTCCTATCCACATATTTATCCAAATACTTTTGAAATGTTGTTAATGTACCCCCCTCAACCACATCTGCTGGCAACTCATCCACGTACCAGCCCTCTGTGTAAAGAAGTGGCCCCTCAAGTTCCCTTTTATTCCTTCCCCTTTAACCTTAAACTGATCCTCTCTCGTCCTCGATTCTCTACACCTTGGAAAAAGACTGAGAGCATTAACCCCACCATCATGATCTTATTCAGCTCTATAAAGACTCCCTCAGTCTTCTACATGCTAAAGAAAAGGTCCTAGCTTGTCCAAACTCTCCCTAAAACTCAGACCATTGGGTCCTGGCAACATCCTTGAAAATTTCTTCTGCACTCTTTCTAATTTAATAACATCCTCCCCATAACAAGTTGACAAAACTGAATACAATACTCTCAGTGCAGCCTTACCAAAGTCCTGTGTAACTGCAACATAAATTCCCAACTTCTATACTCAATGTCCTACCTGATGAAGGCTAGTGTGCCAAAATCCTTCTTCACTGCCCTGCCTACCTGTGACTCCACTCTCAGAGAACCGTGCACCTGAACACCAAGGTCTCTCTGCCCACTACACACTTGAAGATCCTCCCATTCACCATGAGACTCCTACCTTGATTTGAGTTCCCAAAATGTAAGACATCACCCATCTATATTAAATTCCATTTGCCATTTCTCAGCCCAGTTGCCCACCTGATTAAAGTCCTGCTGCAATTTCTGATAAAATTCCTCACTGATCATGCTCCCACTTATTTTAGTGTCATCTGCAAACTTACTAATCGTGCCTTGTACATTCTCAACTAATTCATAGATAACAAACAGCTATGGACCCAGCCTCCAGTCTGACAAGCATCCTTCAACTAAACCCTCTCTGCCTTCTACCATCAAACCAACTGTGTATCCAATTTGCCAGCTCCCCCAGCATTCCATGTGATGTCCCCTTCCAGAGCAGCCTGCCACGTGGGACCTTTTCAAAGGCCTTACTGAAATCCATAGAGACTATGTCTACCGCTCAGTCCTCATCAACCTTCCTGGTCACTTCATCAAAGAACGCAAACAAATTTGGGAAGCATGATCTCCCACTCACAAGACTATGCTGACTGCTCCGAATCAAACCCTGTGTAAGTAATGGGTGCAGTCAATGGTATGCTGTCCTTTATTGTAAGATTATTTGAGTACATAAGTAAAGCCATCTTCCTGCTGTTGTAGAGCCTTGCTGAGAGAGCATTTGGGGCACTCTCTACAGATTTGATCTCCTTTGTAAGGAATGAACTTCTTACCACAGACACCAGTGATGGTAACATGAGGATGGAGTAAAGAAGCTGAGTGTTTAATCTGTAGAGCTGTGAGAGACGAAGAAATGGTGACGCTGAAACACTAAGAGTGGCAGCGATCACTTATTTCCAAAAGACACATTGGTAGTGTGAGAAATTCCATACTTTACCCAGGATTGATTGGTTTGATTTATTGTCACGTGTACCTCAGTACAGGGAAACACTTTGTTTATGAGCAGTGGGGGCAGGTCACAGTAAGCATGGCCAGACAGATCATAGGGTGGAAATAGACTTGGACCGAGTAAGGCACACAGGTTACACTGAACAGGACGTACACTGGACAAGATCAACACGAGCAAGATCACCATTATTTGAACTTAGCGAGTCCATTCATCAATCTAACATGGCTCTCCGAATAGTTTATATGCCTTTACTAACTCTCCCCACGTTATTGTGCAGTCGGCGAGTGAACCCTGTACTGAACGCCAGGTTGTTCACAATCCCCAACAGCAGCCACAATACCTTCCAACTGAAACAGGTAGCCATTCCCACCAGCTTCCGCCCTACATAGAGAACACCAGGCTGGCTTCTCGGAGATGGAAGGTGCCTTCTTGAGACTTCACACAAGACATATGGCTTCCCTGCTCACCATGTTAAGGTCCTACATATGTATCATGAGCAACGGAGCCAGGAGGAACAACGTGGAGCAGTCTGTCTGTGCAGCCTCTGCTCCAATTGTTCATCATGTTAAAGCATCAATCTGGAGACACTTAAGACTGCCGATGCTGGAGATCAGAGTAGAGCGTTGATTGCTGGAAAAACACAGCAGGTCAGGCAGCATCCGAGAAGCAGGAGAATCGACGTTTCCGAATAAGACATTCATCAGGAATCAGCATCAGTTACCACATTCTGCCCCTGCGTAAGTGCATTGAGGGGGGAATGGCCTCCTGCTGTTCCTGTATAAGTGACTCAAGGGGCTGATTGGCATCTTCCTTGTCCGATTGGACAAGGCCAAGGGCCTGACTGGGTTACCCCTGGTTCCTGGTTGACAGGTCGATGTACTGACACGTGTGATGATGCTGTAGCTTTAAGAGGTTATTTTCTCCTGGATTCTTTTAAGAGAGAGATTGAACGATCGTTACCAAGCTGGCTAGTTAAGACCACTTGAGTAAACAACGAGGGAGGCCTTCGGTTTATTTTAATGCAGCCTGAATGTGTGTGGCCAGCTCTAACAGATAAGGATCTCTGGGTTTTGGTTTCTCAGTAACATCAGAAACTATTGGGGTCTCCACAGAGTTGGAAATTTGGGGAATGTCTCCTGACTGCTACTCTCTCTGAATTTTCTCTTGATGCTGTCACATTGCATCTGGAACAGACACTTTCCATTCCCTTTAAAATAAGAAAACATTAGAGTCTACGTTACTGCCTTCAAATATTTTCGAGGGGCTCTGGTGGTCCATCACACTAGACTCCTTCCCTTCCTGAGTAATAGGCCGGAGGTACTGAGTGGGCTGTCCCTGTTCTACTCCAATAATATCAATGGGCTGAATGGCTTCCTCACTTTCCTGTGAAACCAGCGTGAGGTGCTGAATGAACTCTTGTTTTACTGTGGCAATGTGCAGTGTCAGGCAGTGCTGTTACATGAATGTTACCGACACTTTAACAGCACAAGCCTGAGAGGTGTCTGAGTCTTGCTGCACCTGGACACAGACTAGTTCAGGAGCTGAGGGGGAATAAAATGTTCTGAACATAGTGGAATCTTCAGTGACCATCCCCACTTCTGATCTTATGGTGGGGAGGGTGGGGGTGGGGAGACATTGATGAAGCAGCTGAAGATGTTTGTGAAGGGGAAGCTACCCTGAGAATCTCCCACAGAGGTGACCCAGGACTGAGATGATGAACATCTTCCTTTGTGCCATGTTTGACCCCAAACACTGGAGAGTTTACTCTGATTCCCATTAAGTCCAGTTTTGTTAAGCTCCTTGATGTCAATAAAAGTCAACCACTGCCTTGATATCGGGGCCAGTCATTTTTACCTGAACCCTTGTCTCAACCTCATTTGTTCACATCAATAGGCCATGTTATAGGAGCAGCAAGTGTTTTCTTCAAACAGGTGGTATTGAATGTCAGGATTTCTCTTCTCAAGAGTGTTGGGGAGCTAGATGACTGAAAGTATTTGAAGAGGGGGTAGATGGATATTGACCTGTCAGAGAGTTGAGGGCTATGAAGAATTGGGTATGAAAAAGGGTTTGAGACCAAGAGCAGATCAGTCATGATCTTCGTGAAGGGCAAGGCTGGCTTGGGGAATGAACGACCTGCCCCTGTTTCTGATGTTCTCACATACTGTTATTGGATTGTTAGTGGGTGTTATTTTCATGAATGCTCTGTTGTTGCATATTGCAGTCAGGGAGACCAGAGGATTCTGTGAGCCATCTCTGGGTGAGGTATGGGGACTGTATTCTCAGTGAACTTGGGTCTAAACATGACCAACAAATGAAGCACAATTTATAGAGGGGAAGCTGTGTAAAGAGAGATGATGGGCCTCTTTCATACCCGTGCCTGGATTTTCCAATTACACTTCCCAAATCACCTCAAAGCATGTGGGACAGTTTTGAAGGTCTGAATTGTCTGTGTTTCTGTGCACCAGTTTACAGCAGTAAGTAGCATCTAAGTTCTCCTGTCTAGCTGGTTTGATGGGCTGAATGGAGCACAGTAACATGGGACTGAGGAGCAGGAGTGGGTCATTAGATACTTTGAACCTTCTCCACCAGGCACTAAGATTTGGCTGATCAGATTAGATTACATACAGTGTGGAAACAGGCCCTTCGGCCCAACAAGTCCACACCGCCCCGCCGAAGCTCACCCCACCCATACCCCTACATTTACCCATTACCTAACACTACGGGCAATTTAGCATGGCCAATTCACCTGACCTGACCTGCACATCTTTGGACTGTGGGAGGAAACCGGAGCACCCGGAGGAAACCCACGCAGACACAGGGAGAACTTGCAAACTCCACACAGTCAGTCGCCTGAGGCGGGAACTGAACCCGGGTCTCTGGCGCTGTGAGGCAGCAGTGCTAACAACTGTGCCACCGTGCCGCCCATCAGGTTGGGGTCTCAGCCCGACTTTCCTGTCTATATCCCATTATCCGTGACTCACTTCTTTGTCAAATATTTAACTAATGCAGCTTTCAATCAATGTGAGCATGGAAGCTCAATAAACTTCCAGTGAAGAGGATTCCAACTTGAAAGGGCCTTTCAGAATTTTTCGTCATTCTTCTTATCGAATCAGAGAGTCATGCAGAACGGAAACAGACCCGTTAGTCCAACCTGTTCACTCCGATCAGATATCAAATCTGATCCAGTCCCATTTGCCAGCATTTGACCAATATCCCACTTCTTTCAGATACTTTTTAAATGTGCGATTGTAACCGCTTTCACCACTTCCTCTGACAGCACTTTCTGTACACACACCACTCTCTGTGTGAAACATTTATCTTCAGGTCCCTTCGAAATCATTCGCCCTTTCTCCTCCAACCTATGCCCTCTTGTTCTGGATTCCCCTACACTGGGGAGAAGAACGTGGCTGTTTAGAATATCCATGCCACTGCTGGTTTTGTGAACCTCTATAATGTCACCCCTCAGCCTCTGACACTCCAGGAGAAAGCACCTCAACCGAATCAACCTCTCCACGAAGCTCAAACTTCCAGTCCTGGAGCATTGGTGTCTAAATCATTTCTGCAGACAATGAGTTGTGTCGTATTCTTAAAGTGGCCTCACCAACATCCTGTACAGATACAACATGCCACCACGACTCCTATACTCAATGCTCTGACTGATTAAGGCAAATGTGCCAAGTGTGTTCTGTCCCACATTGTCCACCTGCGACTCCACTTTCAAGGAACAATGTACCTGCAGTCCTATGTCCCTTTGTTCCACAACACTCTCCAGGACCTTAACATCGGTGTATAATTTCTGCCATGATTCGCCTTCCCAAACTGCAAACCTCGTATTTATCTAAATTAAACTTCATTTGTCACTCCTTGCCCCTTTGTTCCATCTAATTGCGGTCTTGTTATACTCTGAGATAATCCACTACACCACCTTTCTGATGTAATCTGTAACCTTACTAACTATGGACCCAATATTCACATCTAAAACCCTGACATAAATGATGAAATGCAGTGAACTCAGTACTGATTCTTACAGCACACTGCTGCTCACAAGCCTCTAGTCTGAAAAATACCCCTCTTCCTTCAAGCCAATTGTGACTAGCTTCCTCTGTATCCCATGTGACAGAACGTTACTAATCTGTCTACCAATCAGAATGAAATACTCGCTATGAAGAGGGGCTGAGTAGGTTAGGTTTACTTTCACTAGAAAAAAGGACATTGAGGGGGGACCTGATTGAGGTTTGCAAAATCATGAAGGGTATAGACAGAGTGGACAGAATTGAAAAATGTGGTGCTGGAAAAACACAGCAGGCCAGGCAGCATCCGAGGAGCAAGAGAATCAATGTTTCGGGCATAAGCCCTTCTACAGGAATCAGTGTGGATCGAGACAAGCTTTTTCCCAGGTTGAAGGATTCAATAACGAGAGGTCGTGCTTTCAAAGTGAGAAGTGGAATGTTTAAGGAGGATACAAACGGTATGTACTTCATACAGAGGGTGGTGGGCATTTGGAACGTGTTGCCTGCAGAGGTGGTAGAGGAAGGCACGGTAGATTCATTTAAGATGCGTCTGGACAGATGCATGAGTAGGTGGGGAGCAGAGGGATACAGATACTTAGGAATTGGGCGACAGATTTAGACAGTACATTTGGATCGGCTCAGGCTTGGAGGGCTGAAGGGCCTGTTTCTGGGCTGTAGATTTTCTTTGCTCTTTGTTCTTTAAATGAACACCTTGCTGAAGTCCATATAGACAATGTCTACCAAACTGTCTTCATCAATCTTCTTTGTTATCTCTTCAAAAAACTCAGCCAAATTAATGAGACATGATTTCCCATGCAGAAAACCACGTTGTCTACCCCAATCAGCCCTTGGCTTCCCAAATGTATGTAAATGCTATCCCTCAGAATCCCCTCCAATAACTTTCCCACCACTGACATCAGGCTCACCGGTCTATAGTTCATGGGTTTTGGGGTCTCTGTTTCCTTTTCTAGTCCCACTCCTCCACTGCTCCCAACAAATGTTAAATGTAACCAGGTTTGTGATATGGCCGATCATATCGGTCTCAGACTGGGTCAGGGTCAGTTTTAGGAACAAGTCAGGCTAGTTTCTTTAATCTGCTCAAATAGCACATTTATGATCCAGTGCAATGTTACTCAAACTGTGATGGAAAGATAAATGGTAAACGGTTTGTGTATTGCAAGTATATAATCAATATTTCCCTTTCTAAACACACACACACACACACACACACACACACTTTTAACTTGAAAGAACTCTGTTCAGATATTATTGGAACTCATGACTAAAGGGAAAATTGTGAGATTGTCCAAAACGCTATTCTGTTTCTGAAGATATTGTACTCACACAGCTGCTAGCAATGGGATTCCATCCTGGGACAGTTGGATTTGGCTTAATTCCCTTTGTTTTAGGCAGTGAGTAGATTCCAGTGAATTCTGCTAAGGATCATCCAAAGGGCAGCACGGTGGTGAGCACTGCTGCCTCACAGCACCAGGGACGTGGGGTCGATTCCAGCCTTGGGTGACTGTCTCTGTGGACTTTGCACATTCTCCACTTGTCTGTGTGAGCTTCTAATGGGTGATCCAGTTTCCTACCACAAACTGTGTAGGTTCGGTGGATTGGTCATGCTAAATTGTCTGTAGTGTTCAGGGATTTCTAGGTTAGGTGAATTAGTCAGGGGTAAGTATAGGGGAATGGTTTGGGAAGGTTGGTATGGACTTGTTGGGTCGAAGGGCCTGTGTCAACACTGCAGTGAATCCATAAAAATAAGAATGGTAACGATGACTGTAGAGGATTTTTTTTAGCTCACACACATTGCTGTGATGAGGAACAATGAAGGAGAGAGAGTGCATAGGCCATTCCTTCTCAGACAGATGACATTTTCTCCCTCTCTGAGTTGAATCACACAGGAATGTCATCCTCTCCCAAACTGGACCATGTGAGGTCTCCTTGTACATTGTCCAAACTATGTCTCCATCACATTCCCTGCTCCATGTAGGTGCATCATTGCTGCTGTCATACACAGAGCAATACCCTGAGCAGAAAATGGTCTCGGTCGATTTGAAATATGTTTACATGGCCCTGCATCATTAAAAAATAAAATGTTTAATTTATTCAGAATACCTGTGTTAAAATGAATTCATTTTTGAAAGAAATATAGAAATTGCTGGAAAAGCTCGCCAGGTCTGTCAGCATCCAGATCCCTTTTACATGCTGCAGTTGTACCAACCTCCACCACTTCCTCTGGCAGCTCATTCCATACACAAACCACCCTCTGTGTGAAATGATGCCCTTTTAGGCCTCATCAAAACTTTTCCCCTCTCACTTTCAACCAATCCTCTATCGTTCTTGACACCCCTAACCTGGGGAAAAAACCCCTGACTGCTCACCCTATCCATGACCGTTCTGATTTTATAAACCTTTACTGCTGCGAAATGTGCCTCCAATCAACACGAATGGCTGTACTTTCAGTCATCCTGGGCCTAAATTCGGAAATTCAATACTGACACCTCTTCCTTCTCCATCAGGTCACAATTCTAAATCCATTTTAATCAGTTTGTTCAGATGTATCATAAGACACTTCTGTGGGCCTTCCGCCTGGACCTTTGTGCCCGGAGGTAGGGACACTAGCATCACTCAGCAATACCCATAAAGCTGGAACATTATTCTCCTGTGTGTTTGTTCATCAGACTGTCCTGGCATGCTGGGACATACCTCTGCAATAGGCAGGACTTGAATCCAGGCCTTCTAGTCCAGAGCTAGGAACACTACCACACAAGTTCAGGAATTGGATTAAATTCAGAGCATTGACTGAGAGACAGGGACACTACCCACTACACTACCATACCCAGATTTTGGGACATATTTTAGTGCCCGCTTTCAGCTCGGTGTGGATTTATTATAATCAATACTGAAAAATGTGTTGCTGGTAAAGCACAGCAGGTCAGGCAGCATCCAAGGAGCAGGAGAATCGACGTTTTGGGCATAATCCCCTCTTCAGGAATGAGGCTGATGTGCCAAACAGGCTAAGATTAAAGGTAGGGAGGAGGGACTTGGGGAGGGGGTTGGGAATGTGATAGGTGGAAGGAGGTTAAGGTAAGGGTGATAGGGCGGGGGTGGAGTGGTCGGGAAGAAGATTGCAGGTCAAGAAGGTGGTGCTGAATCTGAGGGTTGGGATTGAGATAAGGTGGGTGGAGGGGAAATGAGGAAGCTGGAGAAATCCGCATTAATCACTTGTGGTTGGAGGGTTCCTAGGCAGAAGATGAGGTGCTCTTTCTCCAGGCGTCTTGTTGCCATGGTCTGGCGATGGAGGAGTCCAAGGACCTACATGTCCTTGGTGGAGTGGGTGGGGGAGTAGTAGTGTTCGGCCGCGGGGCGGTTGGTTTGGTTAGTGCGGGTGTCCCAGAGGTGTTCTCTGAAACGTTCCGCAAGTAGGCGGCCTGTCTCCCCAATATAGAGGAGGCCCCATCGGGTGTAGCGGATACAGTAAATGATGTGTGTGGTGGTGCAGGTGAATTTGTGGCAGATATGGAAGGATCACTTGGGGCCTTGGAGGGAAGTGAGGGGGGAGGTGTGGGCGCAAATTTTGCATTTCTTGTGGTTGCAGGGGAAGGTGTCGGGAGTGGAGGTTGGGTTGGTGGGGGGTGTGGACCTGACGAGGGAGTGGCGGAGGGAGTGGTCTTTCCGGAACGCTGATAGGGGCGGGGAAGGAAATATATCCTTGGTGGTGGGGTCTCTTGGAGGTGGCGGAAATGACGAAGGATGATCCGATGTATCCGGTGGTTGGTGGGGTGGTAAGTGAGGACCAATAGGGTTCTGTTCTGGTGGTGATTGGAGGGGCAGGGTTCAAGGGCGGAGGCGCGGGAAGTGGAGGAGATGTGGTGGAGAGCATCGTCAACCATGGCTGAGGGGAATTTGCGGTCTTTGAAGAAGGAGGTCACCTGGGTTGTTCGGTATTGGAATTGGCCCTCCTGGGAGCAGTTGCAGCACAGGCGAAGGAATTGGGAATATGGGATGGCGTTTTTACAGGGGCTAGGGTTGGAGGAGGGGTAGTCTAGGCAGCTGTGGGAGTCGGTCGGTTTATAGAAAATGTCCGTGTTGAGTCGGTTGCCCGAGATAGAAATGGAGAGGTCTTGGAAGGGGAGGAAGGATTCTGAGACGGTCCAGGTGAATTTGAGGTGGAAAGTGTGAGTAAAGTGGATGAACTGTTCAACTGCCTCGTGGGAGCACGAGGTAGCGACGATACAGTCATCGATGTAGCGGAGGAAAAGGTGGGGGGTAGTGCCAGTGTAGCTGCGATAGGCCAATGTACGGCCTAATACCTTGACCTCCTTCCAGCTATCACATTCCCAATGCCCCTCCCCCAAGTCCCTCCTCCCTACCTTTTATCTCAGCCTGCTTGGCACACCAGCCTCACTCCTGAAGACGGGCTTATGCTCGAAACGTCGATTCTCCTGCTCCTTGGATGCTGCCTGACCTGCTGCGCTTTTCCAGCAACACATTTTTCAGCTCTGATCTCCAGCATCTGCAGTCCTCACTTTCTCCTATTTATTATAATCAGGTTGCCATTGCTGAGTTACAAAAAAACACTTTGTATTGTTAAACAAATGCAAAATATTTGTCTTAACTAGTATATTGAGTGCACGTGCTGTGCTATCGAAATTAACTATGAACATCTTTAATTGCTATGATCTGTAGTCTGCAATATTAGGGAATGAAATCCTGCAGACACACTCTGCCCAATGAAGGGTCTCAAATGGATATTTATTACTGAACACCAGAGACGAAGGAAGAGCTTAATTTCTGGCCCCAAAGCACCGAGCGGTATTACCCACCTCTCACATGCGACTGCCCACTTCCTAAAGCCATGAAATGATACCAGGCCAGTGATAACTATCCAGCCTCTCCTCCCCACTGACTGTGTCTGCAATCTGTCCCTCCTCCCCCAAACCACACAAGGCTACCCAAGCTCAGGGTCTTTGTGTAACTCAAGGCCAGAGTGTGAAGGCCTCCTGGAGAGGGATGGGAACTTTAAAATTGAAGGGGGACGGTGAGGTGGCATTAATATCACACACTGGGCTGAGGGGTGGCAGGTGGAGTTTAGTTTGGATTAATGCGAGCAATTGGATTTGGTAAATCAAACAACAGCAGGACCTATACAATTAAAAGTAGAGCCTTTGGCAGTGCTGTAGTACAGAAACCTAGGCCGTCAGGTTTAATTCTTTAAAATTTGCACCTCATATAGATCTTGTGGTTAAGAAAGTGTTTAACACACTTGTCTTCATTGGTCAGACCTTTGAGTATCGGAATTGGGATGTCATGTTGTGGTTGTACAGGACATTGGCGAGACCCCTTCTGGAATACTGTGTCCAGTCTGGTCATCCTGCCCGCTTATTCCATAGGCACACCACCCTCTGGGTGAAAACGTTGCCCTTAGGTCACTTTTAAATGTTTCCCCTCTCACCTTAACCCTATGTCCTCTAGTTCTGGAACCCCCGTACCCTTAGAAAACACCTTGACTATTCACTTTGATATTATTGACCTTGATATTATTAAGCTGGAGAGGGTTCAGAAGAGATTAACCTGGATGTTGCTGGGAAAGGAGGGAGTGAGCTATAAGGAGAGGCTGGATAAGCTGGGACTTTTTTCACTGGAGAGTGTGAGATTAAGGGGTAACTTCACAGAAGTTTACAAAATCGTGAGGTGTACAGATAAGCAGAAAGGCTGATGTCTTTTCCCTAGAGTTGGGGATTCAAAACTGAGGGATATTTTAAGATGCGAGGAAAAATGATTCACAAATGTCATGAGAGGTCATTATTTTAGACAGAAGCTGGCTTGTGTGTGGAATGAAATTCCAGAGGAAGTGGTGAAAGCAGGGACAGTTACAATGTTTAAAGGACATTTAGATCAGTCCATGGATAAGACATCAGTTTGGATGGTGATGTGAGCAGCTGTCCTCTCCCTCCCCATCTCTGAATGAATCCCAGTTGGTTTTCACCCTCAGCCAATGCCTGTGCAGTGGCGAGGGGAGGCCAGCAGAGGGTGGCATTGCATCACTTTAAGCACCACGGAGATGGACAGACTTGCCCCACACAGAGACACACAGATACACACACGGGAATTGTTAGGACACTGCATGAAGCTCATTTGGTAACTTAAACTAAACATAAGTTCGCCTCGTAAACTGTTAAAATATGAGTGACAGACCTACCAAATTCTACTATTTAAATAATAACATCAATTTATTTTTTCATGCTGAAAGTGAACATTTTACATGAACTATTCACAATTCTGGGACTTTCTTTCTCTTAACTGCTTATTACCCGACTCCAGCTCAATAGCAATATATTGTTTCTGGGTCTGCCATCCTCTCATATCGCAGGTGCTTGTAAGCTCTCGGTTCAGAACAGCATTCACCCTCTCTTAAAGGTACAGTACACACTTTCACCTTCATCACATTATACTCTGATGAATATCGATAAGTGGAATCTATCCGATTTCTCTTGCTCTGTGGTTTGTCAATATTTCATCTACTCTGTCTCGTATGTGTCAGGAATTTTGTTGCTCCATTGACAGTATGTCATTATTCGACTCTGTCCGTGGGAATATATCAGTTCACTTGCTCACACTCGTGAGTGTGGCAGGATTTCAGTTCTTTCATGGGGACTGTGACACTATGACAATCACAATGTTTGTAGGTGGCACCGAACCTGGAAGAACTCTGAAGTCTATGGAGGTCAGTGTGGAACTCTAACAGGACAGTGACACGTTGGAGTAGTGTTCAGGTGTAAGGAAGGTGGGGATCAATGCAGAGCAGTGTGAGGTGATGGACTGTGGTAGGAAAGACATTGAAAGGCAGTTTAATACAGGTCATACCGTTATAAAGGGAGTGCACGAGCAGAGACCCCTGCCTGTATATGAGCACAGATTGTTGAAGACGTCAGGACAAGTGGGGAGAGCAGTAACTATTACAGATCAGTTTCAGTATCTGAGCTGTTTACAGGGGGAGGTGTAGGAGGGAGTCGCGGTGCTCCCTTCCTGGGAGGTGGTGGTGACGATGTGTTGTGAGACAACCCTCCTGCCCACCGAGACCGTGGGGATTCCATTTGTACCAGCTCGACACAAAAGGGAGATGGCATCAGGGCTGCAGATTCTAAGTTGTGCCGGGGGGAAACGGAGCTGCCAGTGGGTTTAAAGTGAGAATTGCCCTTCACTGAACATTGCTCCTTACTCGGTCGGTGGGACGTGGATGTTTCAGAATCTCCACACGAGGCGTCCTGGTCCTCTCCGGCTCGTACCAGGGTCCTCCACACATGGCGGGGGGAGGGGGGTGAGGGAACGGGTATCGGGCACTCCACCAACTGGATAGGCCCTTTCTGTCCGATTCCAGGCTGTTTCTCCTGGAATGGGAGAAGGGGAGGGAGGAAGGGTCGGGGTGCCTGGTCCTGCTGTTAGTGCTGGAAGAGGTGGGGAACAGGGTCATGGTCAGGGGGCTGAGGGGAGTCAGTCCACAGTGTTGTATCCATGCAATGTTATTAGTTTAGGGGGGGTAAAGCGGAGGGAGGGGGAGAGAGACAGAGAGACAGAGATAGACAGAGACAGACAAAGACAGAGACATAGACAGAGAGAGAGAGAAGGTGCAGCATGCGGCAGTGAGAGTGGTGGAGCATGAGCCTTGTTCGGGGTCGGTGCTATAATAGATATACAGTGAGTGTGAGGGAGCAGAGAGAATACGGTGACCCTTATCCTGACAGAGTGGGGAAGGTTATTGATGTTTGCGCTGTATTGCTGGGCATTTCCTCAGACCGTAGATACTGCACTGAGCTGGGTGGTGAGCTCAGACCATACTCGGTGGGTCTGGTGGTATGGCCCCCTCTGGGAAGAGAATGGTCCCCCTCTGTACTAGCCCATCCACCAGGACCTCCGTGCCCCTGTTGACAAACTGTGGTGTAATTGTCCCTTATCTGCCATGCTCGGAGTAAACTGGGCAGGGCAGCTCCAAACTGAGAAAGCTCAACCGTGTGCCCGTTGGCCTTTTAAAGATGGCTCCAGTGCCAGGGATCACGGAATATCCAGGGGCACCCAGGCGATGGTGAGTACCTCCAGTCATGATGGGTGGGAGAATCGGGCTGGTATTGAATGAGAGGGACACCATGGGATGGGGTGGGTAGTTAATGAGGTGAGTTCGATATGATAGCACCAGGAAACTAGCTCGGCTGAGTGCGGATAATCCCTCTGTCACTGTCAATGAAAATGGCACTGAGACAAATTATTGTTAGATTTAGCCCAATGAGTCAAAGACTCTGCTGACCCTACACCCAGATACAAAGCTGAAGAACAAATACTCATCCAAAACTCTGCATCATCTGTACACCAACAATATCATGTTCAACTACCATTCCTGCAAACACTGGCTTATGTTACACGATGCTGTTAAAATGTTTTCATTTCAGCATTCTGAAACCTGGGAACACATCCTTCTATAACATTGTCTCTCAGTCTCCCCCTCACTGTCTATTTCCCAAACCCCTCTTATTTGTCATTGTTTAAACTGACTCCCTCGCCATCTCTCTCTGGGAATGATGTTCACACCCACAGCACCCGCTCCTCATGGCCCAATGGGGATATGGAGCTGTAAATGGGTGTGAGCTGCACATCCTGTCACTTCCAGCATGGGCTGCAAGTTTCCCAAAACTGGGCAGGGATCTAACACAGTGTTACAGATCAATGCACTCGGTTGGTGTACACAGTCCTACATGCGGTGAGGGTAACGGCTCCTGGGTTACAGATCAATGTACTGGGGTGGTGTACACAGTCCTACATGCTGGGAGGGTAACTGTTCCTGGTTTAGAGATCAATGCACTGGGGTGGTGTACACAGTCCTACATGCTGGGAGGGTAACTGCTCCTGGTTTACAGATCAATGCGCTGGGGTGGTGTACACAGTCCTACATGCCGGGAGGGTAACTGCTCCTGGTTTACAGATCAATGCAATGGGGTGGTGTACACAGTCCTACATGCTGGGAGGGTATCTGCTCCTGGGTTACAGATCAATGCACTGGGGTGGTGTACACAGTCCTACATGCTGGGAGGGTAACTGCTCCTGGGTTACAGATCAATGCACTGGGGTTGTGTACACAGTCCTACATGCTGGGAGGGTAACTGCTCCTGGGTTACAGATCAATGTACTGGGGTGGTGTACACAGTCCTACATGCTGGGAGGGTAACTGCTCCTGGGTTACAGATCAATGTACTGGGGTGATGTACACAGTCCTACATGCTGGGAGGGTAACTGCCCCTGGTTTACAGATCAATGCACTGGGGTGGTGTACACAGGCCTACATGCTGGGAGGGTAACTGCTCCTGGGTTACAGATCAATGCACTGGGATGCTGTACAAAGTCTTACATGCTGGGAGGGTAACTGATCCTTGGTTACAGATTAATGCACTGGGGTGGTGTACACAGTCCTACATGCTGGGAGGGTAACTGCTCCTGGGTTACAGATCAATGCACTGGGGTGGGGTACACATTCCTACATGCGGTGAGGGTAAATGTTCCTCTTTTACAGATTAATTCACGGTGATTACTGCACTGTTCCCTGTGCTGGTCTGACAAACTGGTTGAGGTTTATAGATAGTATCCGTGAAGCTCCACATACTGGTAGGATATTTCTATCAGGTTCACACATTAGTGCACAGCGGAATTCGGCACAGCGTCCGGTGCGGGACAGATATCTAGTCTAGGTGTATAGATCAATGCAATGCTGTGGTCTACACAGCTCCCTGGCCTGAACAGATATCCAGTCAGGGGTTATAGATCAAGGCACTGCTGTGGTCTGCACAGCTCTCAGTGCTGGACAGATATCTAGTCCGGGTTTATAGATCAGTTCACTGCTGTTGTCTGCACAGCTCCCTGTGCTAGACAGATATCTAGTCAGGGTTATAGATCAATGCACTGCTGTGGTCTGCACAGCTCCCTGTGCTGGACAGATATCTAGTCCTGGTTTATAGATCAATGCACTGCTGTGGTCTGGACAGCTCCCCGTCCTGGTCAGATGTCTAGTCCGGGGTTATAGATCAATGCACTACTGTGGTCGACACAGCTCCCTTTTCCTGGACAGATATCTAGTCTGGGTTCATAGATCAATGCACAGCTGTGGTCTGCACAGCTCCCCACCCTCCACAGATATCTAGTCTTGGTTTATAGATCAATGCACTGCTGTGGTCTGCAAAGCTCCCCGTCCTGGACAGATAGCTAGTCCGGGGTTATAGATCAATGCACTGCTGTGGTCTGAACAGCTCCCCGTCCTGGACAGATTACGAGTCCGGGTTTATACATCAATGCACTGCTGTGGTCTGCACAGCTCCCCGTCCTGGACAGATATCCAGTCTGAGTTCATAGATCAATGCACTGCTCTGGTCTACACAGCTCCCCGTGCTGGACAGATATCCAGTCTGAGTTTATAGATCAATGCACTGCTGTGGTCTGCACTGCTTCCCGTCCTGGACAGATATCTATTGCAGCTTTATAGATCAATGCACTGCTGTGGTCTGCACAGCTCCCGGTCCTGTACAGATATCTAGTCTGGGTTTATAGATCAATGCTGTGCTGTGGTCTGCACAGCTCCCCGTCCTGGGCAGATATGTAGTACGGGTTGATAGATCAATGCACTGCTGTGGTCTGCACAGCTCCGCGTACTGGACAGATATCTCTTACCGGTTTATAGATCAGTGCACTGCTCTGGACTGCACAGTTCCCCGTCCTAGAGAGATACCCAATCTGGATTTATAGATCAATGCACTGCTGTGTTCTGTACAGCTACCCGTGCGGGACAGATATCTAGTCTGGGTTTATAGATCAATGCACTGCTGTGGTCTGCACAGCTCCCCGTGCTTGACAGATATCTAGTCCGGGTTTATAGATCAATGCACTGCTGTGGTCTGCACAGCTCCCAGTGCTAGACAGATATCTAGTCCGGGTTTATAGATCAATGCACTGTTGTGGTCTGCACAGCTCCCCGTGCTTGGCAGATACCTAGTCTGGGTTGAAACATCAATGCACTGCTGTGGTCTGCACAGCTCCCCGCCCTGGACAGATATCTAGTCTGGGTTTATAGATCAATGCACTGCTGTGGTCTGCACAGCTCCCCGTCCTTGGCAGATATCAAGTCTGGGTTTATCGATCAATGCACTGCTGTGGTCTACACAGCTCCCGGTCCTGGACAGATATCTTGTCCGTCGTTATAGATCAATGCACTGCTGTGTTCTGTACAGCTCCCCGTGCTGGACAGATATCTAGTCTGGGTTTATAGATCAATGCACTGCTATGGTCTGCACAGCTCCCCACCCTGGACAGATATCTATTGCAGCTTTATAGATCAATGCACTGCTATGGTCTGCACAGCTCCCCGCGCTGTGCAGATATCTCGTCTGGGTTTATAGATCAATGCACTGCTGTTGTCTGCACAGCTCCCGGTGCTGGACAGATATCTAGTCTGGGTTGAAGCATCAATGCACTGCTGTGGTCTGCACAGCTCCCCGTGCTGGACTGATATCTCTTACAGGTTTATAGATCAATGCACTGCTCTGGTCTACACAGTTCCCCGTCCTAGAGAGATACCCAATCTGGATTTATAGATCAATGCACTGCTGTGTTCTGCACAGCTCCCCGTCCTGGACAGATATCTAGTCCGGGTTTATACATCAATGCACTGCTGTGGTCTGCACAGCTCCCCGTCCTGGACAGATATCTACTCCGGGGTTATAGATCAATGCACAGCTGTGGTCTGCACAGCTCCCCGTGCTAGACAGATATCTAGTCCGGGTTTATAGATCAATGCACTGCTGTGGTCTGCACAGCTCCCCGTGCTTGACAGATATCTATTCCGGGTATATAGATCAATGCACTGCTGTGGTCTGCAAAGCTCCCCGCCCTGGACAGATATCTAGTCTGGGTTTATAGATCAATGCACTGCTGTGGTCTGCACAGCTCCCCGTCCTGGACAGATATCTAATCTGGTTTTATAGATCAATGCACTGCTGTGGTCTACACAGCTCCCCGTGCTGTACAGATATCTAGTCCGGGTTTATAGATAAATGGACTGCTGTGGTCTGCACAGCTCCCCGTCTGGACAGATATCCAGTCAGGGTTTATAGATCAATGCACTGCTGTGGTCTGCACAGCTCACCACCCTGGACAGATATCTAGTCTGGGTTGATAGATCAATGCACTGCTGTGGTCTGCACAGCTCCCCGTGCTGGACAGATATCTAGTCTGGGTTTATAGATCAATGCACTGCTGTGGTCTGCACAGCTCCCCGTCCTTGGCAGATATCAAGTCTGGGTTTATCGATCAATGCACTGCTGTGGTCTACACAGCTCCCGGTCCTGGACAGATATCTAGTCCGGGTTTATACATCAATGCACTGCTGTGGTCTGCACAGCTCCCCGTCCTGGACAGATATCTACTCCGGGGTGAGAGATCAATGCACAGCTGTGGTCTGCACAGCTCCCCGTGCTAGACAGATATCTAGTGCGGGTTTATAGATCAATGCACTGCTGTGGTCTGCACAGCTCCCCGTGCTTGACAGATATCTATTCCGGGTATACAGATCAATGCACTGCTGTGGTCTGCACAGCTCCCCGCCCTGGACAGATATCGAGTCTGGGTTTATAGATCAATGCACTGCTGTGGTCTACACAGCTCCCCGTGCTGTCAGATATCTAGTCCGGGTTTATAGATAAATGGACTGCTGTGGTCTGCACAGCTTCCCGTCTGGACAGATATCTATTCAGGGTTTATAGATCAACGCACTGCTGTGGTCTGCACAGCTCCCCGTCCTGGACAGGTATCTCGTCTGGGTTTATGGATCAATGCACTGCTGTGGTCTGCACAGCTGCCCGTCCTGGACAGATATCTAGTCCAGGTTTATCGATCAATGCACTGCTGTGGTCTGCACAGCTCCCCGTCCTGGACAGATAGCTCGACCGGGTTTATAGATCAATGCACTGCTGTGGTCTGCACAGCTCCCCATCCTGGACAGATATCTATTCTGGGTTTATCGATCAATGCACTGCTGTGGTCTGCACAGCTCAACATTCTGGACAGATATCTATTCTCGGTTTATAGATCAATGCACTGCTGTGGTCTGGACAGCTCCCCGTGCTGGTCAGATGTCTCTTCCGGGTTTATAGATCAATGCACTGCTCTGGTCTACACAGTTCAGTTCCCCGTCCTAGAGAGATACCCAATCTGGATTTATAGATCAATGCACTGCTGTGGTCTGCACAGCTTCCCGTGCTGGTTTGATATGAATTCCAGCTTTATAGATCAATGCACTGCTATGGTCTGCACAGCTCACCGCGCTGTGCAGATATCTCGTCTGGGTTTATAGATCAATGCACTGCTGTTGTCTGCACAGCTCCCGGTGCTGGACAGATATCTAGTCTGGGTTTATACATTAATGCACTGCTGTGGTCTGCACAGCATACCGTGCTGGACAGATATCTAGTCCGGGTTTATAGATCAATGTACTGCTGTGGTCTGCACAGCTCCCCGTGCTGGACAGATATCTCTTACGGGTTTATAGATCAATGCACTGCTCTTGTCGACACAGTTCCCCGTGCTGGATTGATATCTATTCCGGGTTTATCGATCAATGCACTGCTGTGGTCTGCACAGCTCCCCGCCCTGGACAGATATCTATTCCGGGGTTATTGATCAATGCACTGCTGTGGTCTGCACAGCTCTCTTTCCTGGACAGATATCTAATCTGGGTTTATAGATCAATGCACTGCTGTGGTCTGCACACCTCCCCGTGTTGGACAGATATCGAGTCTGAGTTTATCGATCAATGCATTGCTGTGGTCGACACAGCTCCCCGTCCTGGATAGATATCTAGTCTGTGTTGATTGATCAATGCACTGCTGTGATCTGCACAGCTCCCCGTGCTGGACAGATATGTCGTCTTGGTTTATAGATCAATGCACTGCTGTGGTCTGCACAGCTCCCCGTGCTGGACAGATATCTAGTCTGAGTTTATAGATCATTGCTCTGCTGTGGTCTGCACAGCTCCCCACCCTGGACAGATATCTAGTCTTGGTTTATAGATCAATGCACTGCTGTGGTCAGCACAACTCCCTGTGCTGGACAGATATCTAGTCTTGCTTTATAGATCAATGCACTGCTGTGATCTGCACAGGTTTATCGATCAATGCACTGCTGCGGTCTGCACAGCTCCCCTTGTTGGACAGATATCTAGTCCGGGTTTATAGATCAATGAAATGCTGTGGTCTACACAGATCTCAGTGCTGGACAGATATCTAGTCCGGGTTTATAGATCAATGCACTGCAGTAAACTCTACAGCTCCCGGTCCCGGACAGATATGTAGTCCGGGTTGATAGATCAATGCACTGCAGTGGTCTACACAGCTCCCAGTCCTGGACAGATATCTAGTCCGGGGTTAAAGATCAATGCACTGCTGTGGTCGACACAGCTCCCTTTTCCTGGGCAGATATCTGTTCTGGGTTTATAGATCAATGCACTGCTGTAGTCTGCACAGCTCCCTTTTCCTGGACAGATATCTCGTCCTGGTTTATAGATCAATGCACTGCTGTGGTCTGCGCAGCTCCCCGTCCTGGACAGATATCCAGTCCAGGTTTATAGATCAATGCATTGCTGTGGTCTGCACAGCTCGCCGTCCTGGACAGATATCTAGTCTGGGTTTAGAGATCAATGCACTGCAGCAGTCTGCACAACTCCCCGTGCTGGACAGATATCTAGTCCGGGTTTATAGATCAATGCACTGCTGTGGTCTACACAGCTCCCCTTGCTGGACAGATATCTAGTCCGGGTTTATAGATCAGTGCACTGCTGTGGTCTACACAGCTCTCAGTGCTGGACAGATATCTAGTCCGGGTTTAAAAATCAATGCACTGCCGTAGACTCCACAGCTCCCGGTCCTGGACAGAGATGTAGTCCGGGTTTATAGATCAATGCACTGCTGTGGTCTGCACAGCTCCCAATGCTGGACAGATATCTCTTACGGGTTTATAGATCAATGCACTGCTCTGGTCGACACAGTTCCCCGTGCTGGATTGATATCTATTCCGGGTTTATCGATCAATGCACTGCTGTGGTCTGCACAGCTCCCCGCCCTGGACAGATATCTAGTCCGGGGTTATTGATCAATGTACTGCTGTGGTCTGCACAGCTCTCTTTCCTGGACAGATATCTAATCTGGGTTTATAGATCAATGCGCTGCTGTGGTCTGTACACCTCCCCGTGTTGACAGATATCTAGTCTTGGTTTATAGATCAATGCACTGCTGTGGTCAGCACAGCTCCCCGTGCTGGACAGATATCTAGTCGTGCTTTATAGATCCATGCACTGCTGTGATCTGCACAGCTCCCAATGCTGGACAGATGTCTAGTCCGGGTTTATAGTTCAATGCATTGCAGTGGTCTACACAGCTCCCCGTCCTGGACAGATATCTGGTCCGGGTTTATAGATCAATGCACTGCTGTAGTCTGCACAGCTCCCTTTTCCTGGACAGATATCTCGTCCGGGTTTATAAATCAATGCAATACTGTGGTCTGCACAGCTCCCCGTCCTGGACAAAGATCTGGTCCGGGTTTATAGGTCAATGCACTGCTGTAGTCTGCACAGCTCCCGTTTCCTGGACAGATATCTCGTCCGGGTTTAAAAATCAATGCAATACTGTGGTCTGCACAGCTCCCCGTCCTGGACAAAGATCTGGTCCGGGTTTATCGATCAATGCACTGCTGTGGTCTGCACAGCTCCCCGCCCTGGACAGATATCTATTCCGGGGTTATTGATCAATGCACTGCTGGGGTCTGCACAGCTCCCCTTGTTGGACAGATATCTAGTCCGGGTTTATAGATCAATGCACTGCTGTGGTCTACACAGCTCTCAGTGCTGGACAGATATCTAGTCCGGGTTTATAGATCAATGCACTTCAGTAAACTCCACAGCTCCCGGTCCCGGACAGATATGTAGTCCGGGTTTATAGATCAATGCACTGCAGTGGTCTACACAGCTCCCCGTCCTGGACAGATATCTAGTCCTGGGTTAAAGATCAATGCACTGCTGTGGTCGACACAGCTCCCTTTTCCTGGGCAGATATCTGTTCTGGGTTTATAGATCAATGCACTGCTGTAGTCTGCACAGCTCCCTTTTCCTGGACAGATATCTCGTCCTGGTTTATAGATCAATGCTCTGCTGTGGTCTGCGCAGCTCCCCGTCCCGGACAGATATCCAGTCCAGGTTTATAGATCAATGCATTGCTGTGGTCTGCACAGCTCGCCGTCCTGGATAGATATCTAGTCTGGGTTTATAGATCAATGCACTGCAGCAGTCTGCACAACTCCCCGTGCCGGACAGGTATCTAGTCCGGGTTTAGAGATCAATGCACTGCTGCGGTCTACACAGCTACCCTTGCTGGACAGATATCTAGTCCGGGTTTATAGATCAATGCACTGCTGTGGTCTACACAGCTCTCAGCGCTGGACAGATATCTAGTCCGGGTTTAAAAATCAATGCACTGCCGTAGACTTCACAGCTCCCGGTCCTGGACAGAGATGCAGTCCGTGTTTATAGATCAATGCACTGCTGTGGTCTGCACAGCTCCCAATGCTGGACAGATATCTAGACCGGGGTTATAGATCAATGCACTGCTGTGGTCTGTACAGCTCCCCGCCCTGGACAGATATCTAGTCTGTGTTTATAGATCAATGCACTACTGTTGTCGGCACAGCTCCCGGAGCTGGACAGATATCTCGTCTGGGTTTATCGATCAATGCACTGCTGTGGTCTGCACAGCTCCCCGTGCTGGACAGATATCTATTCCGGGTTTATAGATGAATGCACTGCTGTGGTCTGCACAGCTCCCCGTGCTGGATTGATATCTATTCCGGGTTTATAGTTCAATGCACTGCTGTGGTCTGCACAGCTCCCCATCCTGGACAGATATCTAGTCTGGGTTTATAGATCAATGCACTGCTGTGGTCTGCACAGCTACCCATTCTGTACAGATATCCACTCTCGGTTTATAGATCAATGCACTGCTGTGGTCTGCACAGCTCCCGGTCCTGGACAGATATCTCGTCTGGGTTTATAGATCAATGCACTGCTGTGGTCTGCACAGCTCCCCATCCTGGACAGATATCTAGTCTGGGTTTATAGATCAATGCACTGCTGTGGTCTGTACAGCTCCAAATGCTAGACAGATATCCCGTCCGGGTTTACAGATCAATGCACTGCTGTTGTCTGCACAGCTCCCGGTGCTGGCCAGATATCTAGCCTGGGTTTATCGATCAATGCACTGCTGTGTTCTGCACAGTTTCCCGTGCTGGACAGATATCTAGTCCGGGTTTATAGATCAATGCACTCCTGTGGTCTGCACAGCTCCACGTCCTGCACAGATATCGAGTCCGGGTTTATAGATCAATGCACTGCTGTGGTCTGCACAGCTCCCCATGCTGGACAGATATCTAGTTTGTGTTTTTAGATCAATGCACTGCTGTGGTCTGCACAGCTCCCCATCCTGGACAGATATCTATTCTGGGTTTATCGATCAATGCACTGCTGTGGTCTGCACAGCTTCCCGTGCTGGACAGATATCTAGTGCGGGATTATAGATCAGTGCACTGCTGTGGTTTGCACAGCTCCCCATCCTGCACAGATATCTAGTCTCGGTTTATAGATCAATGCACTGCTGTGGTCTGCACAGCTCCCCATTCTGCACAGATATCTAGTCCGTGTTTATAGATCAATGCACTGCTGTGGTCTGCACAGCTCACCGTCTGGACAGATATCTAGTCTGGGTTTATAGATCAATGCACTGCTGTGGTCTGCACAGCTCCCCATCCTGGACAGATATCTAGTCAGGCTTTATAGATCAATGCACTGCTGTGGTGTGCACAGCTCCCCATCCTGGACAGATATCTAGTCCGGGTTTATAGATCAATGCACTGCTGTGGTCTGCACAGCTCCCCGTCCGAGAGAGATATCCAATCTGGATTTATAGATCAATGCACTGCTGTGTTCTGCACAGCGCTCCGCGCTAAACAGATATCTAGTCAGGGTTTATCGATCAATGCACTGCTGTGGTCTGCACAGCTCCCCGTCCTGGACAGATATCTAGTCTGGGTTTATAGATCAATGCACTGCTGTGGTCTGTCCAGCTACCCATTCTATACAGACATCCACTCTCGGTTTATAGATCAATGCACTGCTGTGGTCTGCACTGCTCCCCGTCCTGCACAGATATCTACTCTGGGTTTATAGATCAATGCACTGCTGTGGTCTGCACAGCTCCCCATCCTGGACAGATATCTAGTCTGGGTTTATAGATCTATGCACTCCTGTGGTCTGCACAGCTCCCCGTGCTGGACAGATATCTCGTCCGGGTTTACAGATCAATGCACTGCTGTTGTCTGCACAGCTCCCGGTGCTGGCCAGATATCTAGTCTGGGTTTATCGATCAATGCACTGCTGTGTTCTGTACAGTTTCCCGTGCTGGACAGATATCTAGTCCGGGTTTATAGATCAATGCACTCCTGTGGTCTGCACAGCTCCCCGCCCTGGGTAGATATCTAGTCTGGGTTTATAGATCAATGCACTGCAGCAGTCTGCACAACTCCCCGTGCTGGACAGATATCTAGTCCGGGTTTAGAGATCAATGCACTGCTGCGGTCTACACAGCTACCCTTGCTGGACAGATATCTAGTCCGGGTTTATAGATCAATGCACTGCTGTGGTCTACACAGCTCTCAGCGCTGGACAGATATCTAGTCCGGGTTTAAAAATCAATGCACTGCCGTAGACTTCACAGCTCCCGGTCCTGGACAGAGATGCAGTCCGTGTTTATAGATCAATGCACTGCTGTGGTCTGCACAGCTCCCAATGCTGGACAGATATCTAGACCGGGGTTATAGATCAATGCACTGCTGTGGTCTGCACAGCTCCCCGCCCTGGACAGATATCTAGTCTGTGTTTATAGATCAATGCACTACTGTTGTCGGCACAGCTCCCGGAGCTGGACAGATATCTCGTCTGGGTTTATCGATCAATGCACTGCTGTGGTCTGCACAGCTCCCCGTGCTGGACAGATATCTATTCCGGGTTTATAGATGAATGCACTGCTGTGGTCTGCACAGCTCCCCGTGCTGGATTGATATCTATTCCGGGTTTATAGTTCAATGCACTGCTGTGGTCTGCACAGCTCCCCATCCTGGACAGATATCTAGTCTGGGTTTATAGATCAATGCACTGCTGTGGTCTGCACAGCTACCCATTCTGTACAGATATCCACTCTCGGTTTATAGATCAATGCACTGCTGTGGTCTGCACAGCTCCCGGTACTGGACAGATATCTCGTCTGGGTTTATAGATCAATGCACAGCTGTGGTCTGCACAGCTCCCCATCCTGGACAGATATCTAGTCTGGGTTTATAGATCAATGCACTGCTGTGGTCTGTACAGCTTCACATGCTAGACAGATATCCCGTCCGGGTTTACAGATCAATGCACTGCTGTTGTCTGCACAGCTCCCGGTGCTGGCCAGATATCTAGCCTGGGTTTATCGATCAATGCACTGCTGTGTTCTGCACAGTTTCCCATGCTGGACAGATATCTAGTCCGGGTTTATAGATCAATGCACTCCTGTGGTCTGCACAGCTCCACGTCCTGCACAGATATCTAGTCCGGGTTTATAGATCAATGCACTGCTGTGGTCTGCACAGCTCCCCATGCTGGACAGATATCTAGTTTGTGTTTTTAGATCAATGCACTGCTGTGGTCTGCACAGCTCCCCATCCTGGAGAGATATCTATTCTGGGTTTATCGATCAATGCACTGCTGTGGTCTGCACAGCTTCCCGTGCTGGACAGATATCTAGTGCGGGTTTATAGATCAATGCACTGCTGTGGTTTGCACAGCTCCCCATCCTGCACAGATATCTAGTCTCGGTTTATAGATCAATGCACTGCTGTGGTCTGCACAGCTCCCCATTCTGCACAGATATCTAGTCTCGGTTTATAGATCAATGCACTGCTGTGGTCTGCACAGCTCCCGGTCCTGGACAGATATCTAGTCTGGGTTTTTAGATCAATGTACTGCTGTGGTCTGCACAGCTCCCCGTGCTGGACAGATATCTATTCTGGGTTTATCGATCAATGCACTGCTGTGGTCTGCACAGCTCCCCGTGCTGGACAGATATCTAGTGTGGGTTTATGGATCAATGCACTGCTGTGGCCTGCACAGCTCCACGTCCTGGACAGATATCTAGTCCGGGATTGTAGATCAATGCACTGCTCCGGGCTACAAAGCTCCCCGTGCTGTTTTGATATCTATTCCAGCTTTATAGATCAATGCACTGCTGTGGTCTACACAGCTCCCAGTGCTGGACAGATATCTCGTCTGGGTTTATAGGTCAATGCACTGCTGTGGTCTGCACAGGTCCCCGTGCTGGACAGATATCTAGCCTGGGTTTATAGATCAATGCACTGCTGTGGTCTGCACAGCTCCCCATCCTGGACAGATATCTAGTCCGGGTTTATAGATCAATGCACTGCTATGGTCTGCACAGCTCACCGTCTGGACCGATATCTTGTCTGGGTTTATAGATCAATGCACTGCTTTGGTCTGCACAACTCCCCATCCTGGACATATATCTAGCCCGTGTTTATAGATCAATGCACTGCTGTGGTCTGCACAGCTCACCGTCTGGACAGATATCTAGTCTGGGTTTATAGATCAATGCACTGCTGTGGTCTGCACAGCTCCCCATCCTGGACAGATATCTAGTCAGGCTTTATAGATCAAAGCACTGCTGTGGTGTGCACAGCTCCCCATCCTGGACAGATATCTAGTCCGGGTTTATAGATCAATGCACTGCTGTGGTCTGCACAGCTCCCCGTCCGAGAGAGATATCCAATCTGGATTTATAGATCAATGCACTGCTGTGTTCTGCACAGCGCTCCGCGCTAAACAGATATCTAGTCCGGGTTTATCGATCAATGCACTGCTGTGGTCTGCACAGCTCCCCGTCCTGGACAGATATCTAGTCTGGGTTTATAGATCAATGCACTGCTGTGGTCTGCACAGCTACCCATTCTATACAGATATCCACTCTCGGTTTATAGATCAATGCACTGCTGTGGTCTGCACTGCTCCCCGTCCTGCACAGATATCTAGTCTGGGTTTATAGATCAATGCACTGCTGTGGTCTGCACAGCTCCCCATCCTGGACAGATATCTAGTCTGGGTTTATAGATCTATGCACTACTGTGGTCTGCACAGCTCCCCGTGCTGGACAGATATATCGTCCGGGTTTACAGATCAATGCACTGCTGTTGTGTGCACAGCTCCCGGTGCTGGCCAGATATCTAGTCTGGGTTTATCGATCAATGCACTGCTGTGTTCTGTACAGTTTCCCGTGCTGGACAGATATCTAGTCCGGGTTTATAGATCAATGCACTCCTGTGGTCTGCACAGCTCCCCGCCCTGGACAGATATCTAGTCTGGGTTTATATATCAATGCACTGCTGTGGTCTGCACAGCTTCCCGTGCTGGACGGATTCTCTTCCGGGTTTATAGATCAATGCACTGCTCCGGTCTACAAAGCTCCCCGTGCTGTTTTGATATCTATTCCAGCTTTATTGATCAATGCACTGCTGTGGTCGACACAGCTCCCAGTGCTGGACAGACATCTAGTCTGGGTTTATAGGTCAATGCACTGCTGTGGTCTGCACAGCTCCCCGTGCTGGACAGATATCTAGCCTGGGTTTATAGATCAATGCACTGCTGTGGTCTGCACAGCTCCCCATCCTGGACAGATATCTAGTCCGGGTTTATAGATCAATGAACTGCTATGGTCTGCACAGCTCACCGTCTGGACGGATATGTTGTCTGGGTTTCTCGATCAATGCACTGCTTTGGTCTGCACAACTCCCCATCCTGGACAGATATCTAGTCCGTGTTTATAGATCAATGCACTGCTGTGGTCTGCACAGCTCACCGTCTGGACAGATATCTAGTCTGGGTTTATAGATCAATGCACTGCTGTGGTCTGCACAGCTCCCCATCCTGGACAGATATCTAGTCAGGGTTTATAGATCAATGCACTGCTGTTGTCTGCACAGCTCCCCATCCTGGACAGATATCTAGTCCGGGTTTATCGATCAATGCACTGCTGCGGTCTACACAGCTCCCCGTGCTAGACAGATATCTAGTGCGGGTTTATAGATCAATGCACTGTTGTGGTCTGCACAGCTCCCCATCCTGGACACATATCTAGTGCGGGTTTATAGATCAATGCACTGCTGAGCTCTGCACAGCTCCCCATCCTGTACAGATATCTGGTCTGGTTTTATAGATCAATGCACTGCTATGGTCCACACATCTCCCCGTCCTGGACATATATCGAATCTGGGTTTATAGATCAATGCACTGCTGTGGTCTGCACAGCTCCCCATCCTGGACAGATATCTAATCTGGGTTTATAGATTAATGCACTGCTGTGGTCCACACATCTCCCCGTCCTGGACAGATATCTAATCTGGGTTTATAGATCAATGCACTGCTGGGGTCTGCACAGCTCCCCGTCCTGGACAGATATCTAATCTGGGTTTATAGATCAATGCACTGCTGTGGTCCACACAGCTCCCCGTGCTGTACAGATATCTAGTCCGGGTTTATAGATTAATGGACTGCTGTGGTCTGCACAGCTTCCCGTCTGGACAGATATCTAATCAGGGTTTATAGATCAATGCACTGCTGCGGTCTGCACAGCTCTCCACCCTGGACAGATATCCAGTCTGTGTTGATAGATCAATGCACTGCTGTGGTCTGCACAGCTCCCCGTCCTGGACAGGCATCTAGTCTGGGTTTATGGATCAATGCACTGCTGTGGCCTGCAGAGCTCCAGGTCCTGGACAGATATCTCGTTGGGGTTTATAGATCAATGCACTGCTGTGGTCTACACAGCTCCCAGTGCTGGACAGATATCTAGTCTGGGTTTATAGATCAATGCACTGCTGTGGTCTGCACAGCTCCCCGTGCTGGACAGATATCTAGTCCGTGTTTATAGATCAATGCACTGCTATGGTCTGCACAGCTCACCGTCTGGACATATGTCTTGTCTGGGTTTAAAGATCAATGCACTACTTTTGTCTGCACAACTCCCCATCCTGGACAGAGATCTAGTCCGTGTTTATAGATCAATGCACTGCTGTGGTCTGCACAGCTCCCCATCCTGGACAGATATCTAGTCCGGGTTTATAGATCAATGCACTGCTGTGGTCTGCGCAGCTCCCCGTCCGAGAGAGATATCCAATCTGGATTTATAGATCAATGCACTGCTGTGTTCTGCACAGCTCTCCGCCCTAAACCGATATCTAGTCCGGGTTTATCGATCAATGTACTGCTGTGTTCTGCACAGCTCTCCGCCCTAAACAGATATCCAGTCTGTGTTGATAGATCAATGCACTGCTGTGGTCTGCACAGCTCCCCGTCCTGGACAGGCATCTAGTCTGGGTTTATGGATCAATGCACTGCTGTGGCCTGCAGAGCTCCAGGTCCTGGACAGATATCTCGTTGGGGTTTACAGATCAATGCACTGCTGTGGTCTGCACAGCTCCCCATGCTGGAAAGATATCTAGTTTGTGTTTTTAGATCAATGCACTGCTGTGGTCTGCACAGCTCCCCATCCTGGACAGATATCTATTCTGGGTTTATCGATCAATGCACTGCTGTGGTCTGCACAGCTTCCCGTGCTGGACAGATATCTAGTGCGGGTTTATAGATCAATGCACTGCTGTGGTTTGCACAGCTCCCCATCCTGCACAGATATCTAGTCTCGGTTTATAGATCAATGCACTGCTGTGGTCTGCACAGCTCCCCATTCTGCACAGATATCTAGTCTCGGTTTATAGATCAATGCACTGCTGTGGTCTGCACAGCTCCCGGTCCTGGACAGATATCTAGTCTGGGTTTTTAGATCAATGTACTGCTGTGGTCTGCACAGCTCCCCGTGCTGGACAGATATCTATTCTGGGTTTATCGATCAATGCACTGCTGTGGTCTGCACAGCTCCCCGTGCTGGACAGATATCTAGTGCGGGTTTATGGATCAATGCACTGCTGTGGCCTGCACAGCTCCACGTCCTGGACAGATATCTAGTCCGGGTTTATAGATCAATGCACTGCTGTGGTCTGCACAGCTCCCCGTCCTGCACAGATATCTAGTCCGGGTTTATCGATCAATGCACTGCTGTGGTCTGCACAGCTCCCCGTCCTGCACAGATATCTAGTCCGGGTTTATAGATCAATGCACTGCTGTTGTCTGCACAGCTCCCCATGCTGGACAGATATCTCGTCCGGGTTTATAGAACAATGCACTGCTGTGTTCTGCACAGCTCCCCATCCTGGACAGATATCTATTCTGGCTTTATCGATCAATGCACTGCTGTGGTCTGCACAGCTCCCCGTGCTGGACAGATATCTAGTCCGGGTTTATAGAACAATGCACTGCTGTGTTCTGCACAGCTCCCCATCCTGGACAGATATCTATTCTGGCTTTATCGATCAATGCACTGCTGTGTTCTGCACAGCTCCCCATCCTGGACAGATATCTATTCTGGCTTTATCGATCAATGCACTGCTGTGGTTTGCACAGCTCCCCATCCTGGACAGATATCTCGTCTCGATTTATAGATCAATGCACTGCTGTGGTCTGCACAGCTCCCCATTCTGCACAGATATCTAGTCTCGGTTTATAGATCAATGCACTGCTCTGGTCTGCACAGCTCCCGGTCCTGGACAGATATCTAGTCTGGGTTTTTAGTTCAATGCATTGCTGTGGTCTGCACAGCTCCCCGTCATGGACAGATATCTCGTCTGGGTTTATAGATCAATGCACTGCTGTGGTCCGCACAGCTCCCCGTGCTGGACAGATATCTAGTCTGGGTTTATAGGTCAATGCACTGCTGTGGTCTGCACAGCTCCCTGTGCTGGACAGATATATCGTCTTGGTTTATAGATCAATGCACTGCTGTGGTCTGCACAGCTCCCTGTGCTGGACAGATATCTAGTTTTGGTTTATAGATCAATGCACTGCTGTAGTCCTCACATCTCCCTGTGCTGGACAGATATCGAGTCTTGGTTTATAGAACAATGCACTGCTGTAGTCTGCACAGCTCCCTTTTCCTGGACAGATATCTCGTCCGGGTTTATAGATCAATGCACTGCTGTGGTCTACACAGCTCCCAGTGCTGGACAAATATCTAGTCTGGGTTTATAGATCAATGCACTGCTGTGGTCTGCACAGCTCCCCGTGCTGGACAGATATCTAGTCCGTGTTTATAGATCAATGCACTGCTATGGTCTGCACAGCTCACCGTCTGGACATATGTCTTGTCTGGGTTTAAAGATCAATGCACTACTTTTGTCTGCACAACTCCCCATCCTGGACAGAGATCTAGTCCGTGTTTATAGATCAATGCACTGCTGTGGTCTGCACAGCTCCCCATCCTGGACAGATATCTAGTCCGGGTTTATAGATCAATGCACTGCTGTGGTCTGCGCAGCTCCCCGTCCGAGAGAGATATCCAATCTGGATTTATAGTTCAATGCACTGCTGTGTTCTGCACAGCTCTCCGCCCTAAACCGATATCTAGTCCGGGTTTATCGATCAATGTACTGCTGTGTTCTGCACAGCTCTCCGCCCTAAACAGATATCTAGTACGGGTTTATAGATCAATGCACTGCTGTGGTCTGCACAGCTCCCCGTCCTGGACAGGTATCTAGTCTGGGTTTATGGATCAATGCACTGCTGTGGTCTGCATAGCTCCCCGTCCTGCACAGATATCCAGTCCGGGTTTATAGATCAATGCACTGCTGTGGTCTGCACAGCTCCCCATCCTGGACAGAGTTCTAGTGCGGGTTTATAGATCAATGCACTGCTATGGTCTGCACAGCTCCCCATCCTGTACAGATATCTAGTCTGGTTTTATAGATCAATGCAATGCTGTTGTCTGCACAGCTCCCGATGCTGGCCAGATATCTCGTCTGGGTTTATCGATCAATGCACTGCTGTGTTCTGCACAGTTTCCCGTGCTGGACAGATATCTAGTCCGGGTTTATAGATCAATGCACTGCTGTGGTCTGCACAGCTCACCGTCTGGACAGATATCTAGTCCGGGTTTATAGATCAATGCACTGCTTTGTACTGCACAGCTCCCCATCCTGGACAGATATCTAGTTCGGGTTTATAGATCATTGCACTGCTATGGTCTGCACAGCTCACCGTCTGGACGGATATCTTGTCTGGGTTTATAGATCAATGCACTGCTTTGGTCTGCATAACTCCCCATCCTGGACAGATATCTAGTCCGTGCTTGTAGATCAATGCACTGCTGTGGTCTGCACAGCTCACCGTCTGGACAGATATCTAGTCTGGGTTTATAGATGAATGCACAGCTGTGGTCTGCACAGCTCCCCATCCTGGAAAGATATCTAGTCAGGGTTTATAGATCAATGCACTGCTGTGGTCTGCACAGCTCCCCGTCCGAGAGAGATATCCAATCTGGATTTATAGATCAATGCACTGCTGTGTTCTGCACAGCTCTCCGCCCTAAACAGATATCTAGTCCGGGTTTATCTATCAATGTACTGCTGTGGTCTGCACAGCTCCCCATCCTGTACAGATATCTAGTCTGGTTTTATAGATCACTGCACTGCTGTGGTCCACACATCTCCCCGTCCTGGACAGATATCTAATCTGGGTTTATAGATCAATGCACTGCTGTGGTCTGCACAGCTCCCCGTCCTGGACAGAAATCTAATCTGGGTTTATAGATCAATGCACTGCTGTGGTCTACACAGCTCCCCGTGCTGTTTTGATATCTTTTCCAGCTTTATAGATCAATGCACTGCTGTGGTCTACACAGCTCCCAGTGCTGGACAGATATCTAGTCTGGGTTTATACATCAATGCACTGCTGTGGTCTGCACAGCTCCCCGTCCTGGACAGATATCTAGCCTGGGTTTATAGATCAATGCACTGCTGTGGTCTGCACAGCTCCCCATCCTGTACAGATATCTAGTCCGGGTTTATAGATCAATGCACTGCTGTGGTCTGCACAGCTCCCCATCCTGGACAGATATCTAGTCCGGGTTTATAGATCAATGCACTGCTATGGTCTGCACAGCACACCGTCTGGACGGATATCTTGTCAGGGTTTATAGATCAAAGCACTGCTTTGGTCTGCACAACTCCCCATCCTGGACAGATATCTAGTCCGTGTTTATAGATCAATGCACTGCTGTGGTCTGCACAGCTCACCGTCTGGACAGATATCTAGTCTGGGTTTATAGATCAATGCACTGCTGTGGTCTGCACAGCTCCCCATCCTGGACAGATATCTAGTCCGTGTTTATAGATCAATGCACTGCTGTGGTCTGCACAGCTCCCCGTCCGAGAGAGATATCCAATCTGGATTTTTAGATCAATGCACTGCTGTGTTCTGCACATCTCCCCATCCTGGACAGAGATCTAGTCCGTGTTGAGAGATCAATGCACTGCTGTGTTCTGCACAGCTCCCCATGCTGGACAGATATCTAGTCAGGGTTTATAGATCAATGCACTGCTGTGGTCTGCACAGCTCCCCATCCTGGACAGATATCTAGTCCGGGTTTATAGATCAATGCACTGCTGTGTTCTGCACAGCTCTCCGCCCTAAACAGATATCTAGTCCGGGTTTATCGATCAATGCACTGCTGTGTTCTGCACAGCTCTCCGCCCTAAACAGATATCTAGTACGGGTTTATAGATCAATGCACTGCTGTGGTCTGCACAGCTCCCCGTCCTGGACAGGTATCTAGTCTGGGTTTATGGATCAATGCACTGCTGTGGCCTGCACAGCTCCACGTCCTGGAAAGATATCTAGTCCGTGTTTATCGATCAATGCACTGCTGTGGTCTGCACAGCTCCCCGTCCTGCACAGATATCTAGTCCGTGTTTATAGATCAATGCACTGCTGTGGACTGCACAGCTCCCCATCCTGGACAGAGTTCTAGTGCGGGTTTATAGATCAATGCACTGCTGTGGTCTGCACAGCTCCCCGTCCTGGAGAGATATCTACTCCGGGGTTATAGATCAATGCACTGCTGCGGTCTACACAGCTCCCCGTGCTAGACAGATATCTAGTGCGGGTTTATAGATCAATGCACTGCTGCGGTCTGCACAGCTCCCCATCCTGTACAGATATCTAGTCTGGTTTTATAGATCAATGCACTGCTATGGTCCACACATCTCCCCGTCCTGGACAGATATCTAATCTGGGTTTATAGATCAATGCACTGCTGTGGTCTGCACAGCTCTCCACCCTGGACAGATATCCAGTCTGTGTTGATAGATCAATGCACTGCTGTGGTCTGCACAGCTCCCCGTCCTGGACAGGTATCTAGTCTGGGTTTATGGATCAATGCACTGCTGTGGCCTGCAGAGCTCCAGGTCCTGGACAGATATCTCGTTGGGGTTTATAGATCAATGCACTGCTGTGGTCTGCACAGCTCCCCATGCTGGACAGATATCTAGTTTGTGTTTTTAGATCAATGCACTGCTGTGGTCTGCACAGCTCCCCATCCTGGACAGATATCTATTCTGGGTTTATCGATCAATGCACTGCTGTGGTCTGCACAGCTTCCCGTGCTGGACAGATATCTAGTGCGGGTTTATAGATCAATGCATTGCTGTGGTTTGCACAGCTCCCCATCCTGCACAGATATCTAGTCTCGGTTTATAGATCAATGCACTGCTGTGGTCTGCACAGCTCCCGGTCCTGGACAGATATCTCGTCTGGGTTTTTAGATCAATGTACTGCTGTGGTCTGCACAGCTCCCCGTGCTGGACAGATATCTATTCTGGGTTTATCGATGAATGCACTGCTGTGGTCTGCACAGCTCCCCGTCCTGGACAGATATCTAGTCCGGGTTTATAGATCAATGCACTACTGTAGTCTGCACAACTCCCTTTTCCTGGACAGATATATCGTCCCGGTTTATAGATCAATGCAATGCTGTTGTCTGCACAGCTACCGGTGCTGGCCAGATATCTAGTCTGGGTTTATCGATCAATGCACTGCTGTGTTCTGCACAGTTTCCCGTGCTGGACAGATATCTAGTCCGGGTTTATAGATCAATGCACTGCTGTGGTCTGCACAGCTCCCGGTCCTGGACAGATATCTACTCCGGGGTTATAGATCAATGCACTGCTGTGGTCTGCACAGCTCCCCGTGCTAGACAGATATCTAGTCCGGGTTTATAGTTCAATGCACTGCTGTGGTCTGCACAGCTCCCCATCCTGTACAGATATCTAATCTGGGTTTATAGATCAATGCACTGCTGTGGTCTGCACAGCTCCCCGTCCTGGACAGATATCTAATCTGGGTTTATAGTTCAATGCACTGCTGTGGTCTACACAGCTCCCCGTGCTGTTTTGATATCTATTCCAGCTTTATAGATCAATGCACTGCTGTGGTCTACACAGCTCCCCTTGCTGCACAGATATCTTGCCTGGGTTTATAGATCAATGCACTGCTGGGTTTTCACAGCTCCCCATCCTGGACAGATATCTAGTCCGGGTTTATAGATCAATGCACTGCTATGATCTGCACAGCTCACCGTCTGGACGGATATCTTGTCTGGGTTTATAGATCAATGCACTGCTTTGGTCTGCACAACTCCCCAGCCTGGACAGATATCTAGTCCGTGTTTATAGATCAATGCACTGCTGTGGTCTGCACAGCTGACCGTCTGGACAGATATCTAGTCTGGGTTTATAGATCAATGCACTGCTGTGGTCTGCACACCTCCCCATCCTGGACAGATATCTAGTCCGGGTTTATAGATCAATGCACTGCTGTGGTCTGCACAGCTCCCCGTCCGAGAGAGATATCCAATCTGGATTTATAGATCAATGCACTGCTGTGTTCTGCACAGCTCTCCGCCCTAAACAGATATCTAGTCCGGGTTTATCTATCAATGTACTGCTCTGGTCTGCACAGCTCCCCGTCCTGGACAGATATCTACTCCGAGGTTATAGATCAATGCACTGCTGTGGTCTGCACAGCTCCCCGTGCTAAGCAGATATCGAGTGCGGGTTTATAGATCAATGCACTGCTGTGGTCAGCACAGCTCCCCATCCTGTACAGATATCTAGTCTGGTTTTATAGATCAATGCACTGCTGTGGTCCACACATCTCCCCGTCCTGGACAGATATCTAATCTGGGTTTATAGATCAATGCACTGCTGTGGTCTGCACAGCTCCCCGTCCTGGACAGATATCTAATCTGAGTTTATAGATCAATGCACTGCTGTGGTCCACACAGCTCCCCGTGCTGTACAGATATCTAGTCTGCGTTTATAGATAAATGGACTGCTGTGGTCTGCACAGCTTCCCGTCTGGACAGATATCTATTCAGGGTTTATAGATCAATGCACTGCTGTGGTCTGCACAGCTCTCCACCCTGGACAGATATCCAGTCTGGGTTGATAGATCAATGCACTGCTGTGGTCTGCACAGCTCCCCGTCCTGGACAGGTATCTAGTCTGGGTTTATGGATCAATGCACTGCTGTGGCCTGCACAGCTCCACGTCCTGGACAGATATCTAGTCCGGGTTTATCGATCAATGCACTGCTGTGTTCTTCACAGCTCCCCGTCCTGCACAGATATCTAGTCCGGGTTTATAGATCAATGCACTGCTGTGGTCTGCACAGCTCCCCATGCTGGACAGATATCTAGTCCGGGATTATAGATCAATGCACTGCTGTGGTCTGCTCAGCTCCCCATCCTGGACAGATATCTATTCTGGGTTTATCGATCAATGCACTGCTGTGGTCTGCACAGCTCCCCGTGCTGGACAGATATCTAGTGCGGGTTTATACATCAATGCACTGCTGTGGTCTGCACAGCTTCCCATCCTGGACAGATATCTAGTCTCGGTTTATAGATCAATGCACTGCTGTAGTCTGCACAGCTCCCCATTCTGCACAGATATCTTGTCTCGGTTTATAGATCAATGCACTGCTGTGGTCTGCACAGCTCCCAATCCTGGACAGATATCTCGTCTGGGATTATACATCAATGCACTGCTGTGGTCTACACAGCTCCCCGTCCTGCACAGATATCTAGTCCGGGTTTATAGATCAATGCACTGCTGTGGTCTGCACAGCTCCCCATGCTGGACAGATATCTAGTCCGGGTTTATACATCAATGCACTGCTGTGGTCTGCTCAGCTCCCCATCCTGGACAGATATCTATTCTGGGTTTATCGATCAATGCACTGCTTTGGTCTGCACAGCTCCCCGTGCTGGACAGATATCTAGTGCGGGTTTATAGATCAATGCACTGCTGTGGTCTGCACAGCTCCCCATCCTGGACAGATATCTAGTCTCGGTTTATAGATCAATGCACTGCTGTGGTCTGCACAGCTCCCCATTCTGCACAGATATCTAGTCTCGGTTTATAGATCAATGCACTGCTGTGGTCTGCACAGCTCCCCGTCCTGGACAGATATCTCGTCTGGGTTTATACATCAATGCACTGCTGTGGTCTGCACAGCTCCTCGTGCTGGACAGATATCTCGTCTGGGCTTATAGGTCAATGCACTGCTTTGGTCTGCACAGCTCACTGTGCTGGACAGATATTTCGTCTTGGTTTGTAGATCAATGCACTGCTGTGGTCTGCACAGCTCCCCGTGCTGGACAGATATCTAATCTGGGTTTATAGATCAATGCACTGCTGTGGTCTGCACAGTTCCCCGTCCTGCTAAGATATATAATCTGGGTTTATAGATCAATGCACTGCTGTGGTCTACACAGCTCCCCGTGCTGTACAGATATCTAGTCCGGGTTTATAGATTAATGGACTGCTTTGGTCTGCACAGCTTCCCGTCTGGACAGATATCTATTCAGTGTTTATAGAACAATGCACTGCTGTGGTCTGCACAGCTCTCCACCCTGGACAGATATCCAGTCTGGGTTGATAGATCAATGCACTGCTGTGGTCTGCACAGCTCCCCGTCCTGGACAGGTATCTAGTCTGGGTTTATGGATCAATGCACTGCTGTGGCCTGCACAGCTCCACGTGCTGGACAGATATCTAGTCCGGGTTTATCGATCAATGCACTGCTGCGGTCTGCACTGCTCCCCGTCCTGCACAGATATCTAGTCCGGGTTTATAGATCAATGAACTGCTGTGGTCTTCACAGCTCCCCATGCTGGACAGATATCTAGTCCGGGTTTATAGATCAATGCACTGCTGTAGATGGCACAGCTTCGTTTTCCTGGACAGATATCTCGTCCGGGTTTATAGATCAATGCAATGCTGTGGTCTGCACTGCTCCCCGTGCTGGACAGATATCTAGTCTGACTTTATAGACCAATGCACTGCTGTGGTCTGCACAGCTCCCTGTGCTGGACAGATATCTAGTCTTGGTTTATAGATCAATGCACTGCTGTGGTCTGCATAGCTTCCCGTGCTGGACAGATGTCTAGTCTGGGCTTATAGGTCAATGCACTGCTGTGGTCTGCACAGCTCACTGTGCTGGACAGATATGTCGTCTTGGTTTGTAGATCAATGCACTGCTGTGGTCTGCACAGCTCCCCGTGCTGGACAGATATCTAGTCTGGTTTTATAGATCAATGCACTGCTGTGGTCCACACATCTACCCGTCCTGGACAGATATCTAATCTGCGTTTATAGATCAATGCACTACTGTGGTCTGCACAGCTCCCCGTCCTGGTCAGATATCTAATCTAGGTTTATAGATCAATGCACTGCTGTGGTCTACACAGCTCCCCGTGCTGTACAGATATCTAGTCCGGGGTTATAGATAAATGGACTGCTGTGGTCTGCACAGCTTCCCGTCTGGACAGATATCTATTCAGGGTTTATAGATCAATGCACTGCTGTGGTCTGCACAGCTCTCCACCCTGGACAGATATACAGTCTGGGTTGATAGATCAATGCACTGCTGTGGTCTGCACAGCTCCCGGTCCTGGACAGGTATCTAGTCTGGGTTTATGGATCAATGCACTGCTGTGGCCTGCACAGCTCCATGTGCTGGACAGATATCTAGTCCGGGATTATCGATCAATGCACTGCTGTGGTCTGCACTGCTCCCCGTCCTGCACAGATATCTAGTCCGGGTTTATAGATCAATGCACTGCTGTGGTCTTCACAGCTCCCCATGCTGGACAGATATCTAGTCCGGGTTTATAGATCAATGCACTGCTGTGGTCTGCATAGCTCCCCGTGCTGGACAGATATCTAGTCTGGGCTTATAGGTCAATGCACTGCTGTGGTCTGCACAGCTCACTGTGCAGGACAGATATGTCGTCTTGGTTTGTAGATCAATGCACTGCTGTGGTCTGCACAGCTCCCCGTGCTGGACAGATATCTAATCTGGTTTTATAGATCAATGCACTGCTGTGGTCCACACATCTCCCCGTCCTGGACAGATATCTAATCTGGGTTTATAGATCAATGCACTGCTGTGGTCTGCACAGCTCCCCGTCCTGGTCAGATATCTAATCTAGGTTTATAGATCAATGCACTGCTGTGGTCTACACAGCTCCCCGTGCTGTACAGATATCTAGTCCGGGGTTATAGATAAATAGACTGCTGTGGTCTGCACAGCTTCCCGTCTGGACAGATATCTATTCAGTGTTTATAGAACAATGCACTGCTGTGGTGTGCACTGCTCTCCACCCTGGACAGATATCCAGTCTGGGTTGATAGATCAATGCACTGCTGTGGTCTGCACAGCTCCCCGTCCTGGACAGGTATCTCGTCTAGGTTTATGGATCAATGCACTGCTGTGGCCTGCACAGCTCCATGTGCTGGACAGATATCTAGTCCGGGATTATCGATCAATGCACTGCTGTGGTCTGCACTGCTCCCCGTCCTGCACAGATATCTAGTCCGGGTTTATAGATCAATGCACTGCTGTGGTCTGCACAGCTCCCCGTCCTGCACAGATATCTAGTCCGGGTTTATAGATCAATGCACTGCTGTGGTCTGCACAGGTCCCCATGCTGGACAGATATCTAGTCCGGGTTTATAGATCAATGCACTGCTGTGGTCTGCACAGCTCCCCATCCTGGACAGATATCTATTCTGGGTTTATCGATCAATGCACTGCTGTGGTCTGCACAGCTCCCCGTCCTGGACAGGTATCTAGTCTGGGTTTATGGATCAATGCACTGCTGTGGCCTGCACAGCTCCACGTCCTGGACAGATATCTAGTCCGGGTTTATCGATCAATGCACTGCTGTGGTCTGCACAGCTCCCCGTGCTGGACAGATATCTAGTGCGGGTTTATAGATCAATGCACTGCTGTGGTCTGCACAGCTCCCCATCCTGGACAGATATCTAGTCTCGGTTTATAGATCAATGCAATGCTGTGGTCTGCACAGCTCCCCATTCTGCACAGATATCTAGTCTCGGTTTATAGATCAATGCACTCTGTGGTCTGCACAGCTCCCCGTCCTGGACAGATATCTAGTGCGGGTTTGTAGATCAATGCACTGCTGTGGTCTGCACAGCTCCCCGTGCTGGACAGATATCTAGTCTGGTTTTATAGATCAATGCACTCCTGTGGTCCGCACATCTCCCCGTCCTGGACAGATATCTAATCTGGGTTTATAGATCAATGCACTGCTGTGGTCTACACAGCTTCCCGTCTGGACAGATATCTATTCAGGGTTTATAGATCAATGCACTGCTGTGGTCTGCACAGCTCTCCACCCTGGACAGATATCCAGTCTGGGTTGATAGATCAATGCACTGCTGTGGTCTGCACAGCTCCCTGTCCTGGACACGTATCTAGTCTGGGTTTATGGATCAATGCACTGCTGTGGCCTGCACAGCTCCACGTGCTGGACAGATATCTAGGCCGGGTTTATAGATCAATGCACTGCTGTAGTCTGCACAGCTCCCTTTTCCTGGACAGATATCTCGTCCGGGTTTATAGATCAATGCAATGCTGTGGTCTGCACAGCTCCCCGTGCTGGACAGATATCTAGTCTGTGTTGATAGTTCAATGCACTGCTGTGGTCTGCACAGCTCCCCATCCTGGACAGATATCTATTCTGGGTTTATCTATCAATGCACTGCTGTGGTCTGCACAGCTCCCCGTCCTGGACAGGTATCTAGTCTGGGTTTATGTATCAATGCACTGCTGTGGCCTGCACAGCTCCACGTCCTGGACAGATATCTAGTCCGGGTTTATCGATCAATGCACTGCTGTGGTCTGCACAGCTCCCCGTGCTGGACAGATATCTAGTGCGGGTTTATAGATCAATGCACTGCTGTGGTCTCCACAGCTCCCCATCCTGGACAGATATCTAGTCTCGGTTTATAGATCAATGCAATGCTGTGGTCTGCACAGCTCCCCATTCTGCACAGATATCTAGTCTCGGTGTATAGATCAATGCACTCTGTGGTCTGCACAGCTCCCCGTCCTGGACAGATATCTAGTGCGGGTTTGTAGATCAATGCACTGCTGTGGTCTGCACAGCTCCCCGTGCTGGACAGATATCTAGTCTGGTTTTATAGATCAATGCACTCCTGTGGTCCGCACATCTCCCCGTCCTGGACAGATATCTAATCTGGGTTTATAGATCAATGCACTGCTGTGGTCTACACAGCTTCCCGTCTGGACAGATATCTATTCAGGGTTTATAGATCAATGCACTGCTGTGGTCTGCACAGCTCTCCACCCTGGACAGATATCCAGTCTGGGTTGATAGATCAATGCACTGCTGTGGTCTGCACAGCTCCCTGTACTGGACACGTATCTAGTCTGGGTTTATGGATCAATGCACTGCTGTGGCCTGCACAGCTCCACGTGCTGGACAGATATCTAGTCCGGGTTTATCGATCAATGCACTGTTGTGGTCTGCACAGCTCCCCGTCCTGCACAGATATCGAGTCCGGGTTTATAGATCAATGCACTGCTGTGGCCTGCACAGCTCCCCGTGCTGGACAGATATCTAGTCTGTGTTGATAGTTCAATGCACTGCTGTGGTCTGCACAGCTCCGTGTGCTGGACAGATATCTAGTCTTGGTTTATAGATCAATGCACTGCTGCAGTCTGCACAGCTCCCTTTTCCTGGACAGATATCTAGTCCGGGGTTATAGATCAATGCACTGCTATGGTCTGCACAGCTCAACGTCCTGGACAGATATCTAGTCTGTGGTTAAAGATCAATGCACAGCTGTGGTCGACACAGCTCCCTTTTCCTGGGCAGATATCCAGTCCAGGTTTATAGATCAATGCATTGCTGTGGTCTGCACAGCTCGCCGTCCTGGACAGATATCTAGTCTGGGTTTATAGATCAATGCACTGCTGCAGTCTGCACAACTCCCCGTGCTGGACAGAAAACCTGTCCGGGTTAATAGATCAATGCACTGCTGCGGTCTACACAGCTTCGCTTGCTGGACAGATATCTAGTTAGGGTTTATAGATCAATGCACTGCTGTGGTCTACACAGCTCTCAGTGCTGGACAGATATCTAGTCCGGGTTTATAGCTCAATGCACTGCCGTAGACTCCACAGCTCCCGGTCCTGGACAGAGGTGTCGTCCGGGTTTATAGATCAATGCACTGCTGTGGTCTGCACAGCTCCCAATGCTGGACAGATATCTAGACCGGGGTTATAGATCAATGCATTGTTGCAGTCTGCACCGCTCCCCGTGCTGGACAGATACCTACTCCGGGTTTATCGATCAATGCACTGCTGTGGTCTGCACAGCTCCCCGTCCTGGACAGATATCTAGTCCGGGTTTATAGATCAAAGCACTGCTGTGGTCTGCACAGCTCCCCATCCTGTACAGATATCTCGTCTGGGTTTATCGATCAATGCACTGCTGTGGTCTGCACAGCTCCCCATCCTGGACAGAAATCTAGTCTGGGTTTATAGATCAATGCACTGCTGTGGTCTGCACAGCTCCCGGTCCTGGACAGATATCTAGTCTAGGTTTATAGATCAATGCACTGCTGTGGTCTGCACAGCTCACCGTCCTGGACAGATAACTAGTCTGGGTTTATAGATCAATTCACTGCTGTTGTTTGCACAGCTCCCGGTGCTGGCCAGATATCTAGTCTGGGTTTATCGATCAATGCAGTGCTATGGTCTGCACAGCTCGCCGTCCTGGACAGATATCTAGTCTGGGGTTAAAGATCAATGCACTGCTGTGGGCTGCACAGCTCCCCGTCCTGGACAGATATCTAGTCCGGGTTTATAGATCAATGCACTACTGTAGTCTGCACAACTCCCTTTTCCTGGACAGATATATCGTCCCGGTTTATAGATCAATGCAATGCTGTTGTCTGCACAGCTCCCGGTGCTGGCCAGATATCTAGTCTGGGTTTATCGATCAATGCACTGCTGTGTTCTGCACAGTTTCCCGTGCTGGACAGATATCTAGTCCGGGTTTATAGATCAATGCACTGCTGTGGTCTGCACAGCTCCCGGTCCTGGACAGATATCTACTCCGGGGTTATAGATCAATGCACTGCTGTGGTCTGCACAGCTCCCCGTGCTAGACAGATATCTAGTCCGGGTTTATAGTTCAATGCACTGCTGTGGTCTGCACAGCTCCCCATCCTGTACAGATATCTAATCTGGGTTTATAGATCAATGCACTGCTGTGGTCTGCACAGCTCCCCGTCCTGGACAGATATCTAATCTGGGTTTATAGTTCAATGCACTGCTGTGGTCTACACAGCTCCCCGTGCTGTTTTGATATCTATTCCAGCTTTATAGATCAATGCACTGCTGTGGTCTACACAGCTCCCCTTGCTGCACAGATATCTTGCCTGGGTTTATAGATCAATGCACTGCTGTGGTCTGCACAGCTCCCCATCCTGGACAGATATCTAGTCCGGGTTTATAGATCAATGCACTGCTATGGTCTGCACAGCTCCCCTTGCTGCACAGATATCTTGCCTGGGTTTATAGATCAATGCACTGCTGTGGTCTGCACAGCTCCCCATCCTGGACAGATATCTAATCTGGGTTTATAGATCAATGCACTGCTGTGGTCTACACAGCTCCCCTTGCTGCACAGATATCTTGCCTGGGTTTATAGATCAATGCACTGCTGTGGTCTGCACAGCTCCCCATCCTGGACAGATATCTAATCTGGGTTTATAGATCAATGCACTGCTGTGGTCTACACAGCTTCCCGTCTGGACAGATATCTATTCAGGGTTTATAGATCAATGCACTGCTGTGGTCTGCACAGCTCTCCACCCTGGACAGATATCCAGTCTGGGTTGATAGATCAATGCACTGCTGTGGTCTGCACAGCTCCCTGTACTGGACACGTATCTAGTCTGGGTTTATGGATCAATGCACTGCTGTGGCCTGCACAGCTCCACGTGCTGGACAGATATCTAGTCCGGGTTTATCGATCAATGCACTGTTGTGGTCTGCACAGCTCCCCGTCCTGCACAGATATCGAGTCCGGGTTTATAGATCAATGCACTGCTGTGGCCTGCACAGCTCCCCGTGCTGGACAGATATCTAGTCTGTGTTGATAGTTCAATGCACTGCTGTGGTCTGCACAGCTCCGTGTGCTGGACAGATATCTAGTCTTGGTTTATAGATCAATGCACTGCTGCAGTCTGCACAGCTCCCTTTTCCTGGACAGATATCTAGTCCGGGGTTATAGATCAATGCACTGCTATGGTCTGCACAGCTCGCCGTCCTGGACAGATATCTAGTCTGTGGTTAAAGATCAATGCACAGCTGTGGTCGACACAGCTCCCTTTTCCTGGGCAGATATCCAGTCCAGGTTTATAGATCAATGCATTGCTGTGGTCTGCACAGCTCGCCGTCCTGGACAGATATCTAGTCTGGGTTTATAGATCAATGCACTGCTGCAGTCTGCACAACTCCCCGTGCTGGACAGAAAACCTGTCCGGGTTAATAGATCAATGCACTGCTGCGGTCTACACAGCTTCGCTTGCTGGACAGATATCTAGTTAGGGTTTATAGATCAATGCACTGCTGTGGTCTACACAGCTCACAGTGCTGGACAGATATCTAGTCCGGGTTTATAGCTCAATGCACTGCCGTAGACTCCACAGCTCCCGGTCCTGGACAGAGGTGTCGTCCGGGTTTATAGATCAATGCACTGCTGTGGTCTGCACAGCTCCCAATGCTGGACAGATATCTAGACCGGGGTTATAGATCAATGCATTGTTGCAGTCTGCACCGCTCCCCGTGCTGGACAGATATCTACTCCGGGTTTATCGATCAATGCACTGCTGTGGTCTGCACAGCTCCCCGTCCTGGACAGATATCTAGTCCGGGTTTATAGATCAAAGCACTGCTGTGGTCTGCACAGCTCCCCATCCTGTACAGATATCTCGTCTGGGTTTATCGATCAATGCACTGCTGTGGTCTGCACAGCTCCCCATCCTGGACAGAAATCTAGTCTGGGTTTATAGATCAATGCACTGCTGTGGTCTGCACAGCTCCCGGTCCTGGACAGATATCTAGTCTAGGTTTATAGATCAATGCACTGCTGTGGTCTGCACAGCTCACCGTCCTGGACAGATAACTAGTCTGGGTTTATAGATCAATTCACTGCTGTTGTTTGCACAGCTCCCGGTGCTGGCCAGATATCTAGTCTGGGTTTATCGATCAATGCAGTGCTATGGTCTGCACAGCTCGCCGTCCTGGACAGATATCTAGTCTGGGGTTAAAGATCAATGCACTGCTGTGGGCTGCACAGCTCCCCGTCCTGGACAGATATCTAGTCCGGGTTTATAGATCAATGCACTACTGTAGTCTGCACAACTCCCTTTTCCTGGACAGATATATCGTCCCGGTTTATAGATCAATGCAATGCTGTTGTCTGCACAGCTCCCGGTGCTGGCCAGATATCTAGTCTGGGTTTATCGATCAATGCACTGCTGTGTTCTGCACAGTTTCCCGTGCTGGACAGATATCTAGTCCGGGTTTATAGATCAATGCACTCCTGTGGTCTGCACAGCTCCCCGCCCTGGACAGATATCTAGTCTGGGTTTATATATCAATGCACTGCTGTGGTCTGCACAGCTTCCCGTGCTGGACGGATTCTCTTCCGGGTTTATAGATCAATGCACTGCTCCTCCGGTCTACAAAGCTCCCCGTGCTGTTTTGATATCTATTCCAGCTTTATAGATCAATGCACTGCTGTGGTCTACACAGCTCCCAGTGCTGGACAGATATCTCGTCTGGGTTTATACATTAATGCACTGCTGTGGTCTGCACAGCTCCCCGTGCTGGACAGATATCTAGAATGGGTTTATAGATCAATGCACTGCTGTGGTCTGCACAGCTCCCCATCCTGGACAGATATCTAGTCCGTGTTTATAGATCAATGCACTGCTGTGGTCTGCACAGCTCACCGTCTGGACAGATATCTAGTCTGATTTTACAGATCAATGCACTGCTGTGGTCAGCACAGCTCCCCATCCTGGACAGATATCTAGTCCGGGTTTATAGATCAATGCACTGCTGTGTTCTGCACAGCTCCCCGTGCTAGACAAATATCTACTCCGGGGTTATAGATCAATGCACTGCTGTGATCTGCGCAGCTCCCCGTGCTAGACAGATATCTAGTGCGGGTTTATAGATCAATGCACTGCTGTGGTCTGCACAGCTATCCATCCTGTACAGATATCTAATCTGGGTTTATAGATCAATGCACTGCTGTGGTCTTCACAGCTCCCCGTACTGGACAGATATCTAATCTTGGTTTATAGATCAATACACTGCTGTGGTCTACACAGCTCCCAGTGCTGTACAGATATCTAGTCTGGGTTTATACATCAATGCACTGCTGTGGTCTGCACAGCTCCCCGTGCTGGACAGATATCTAGCCTGGGTTTATAGATCAATGCACTGCTGTGGTCTGCACAGCTCCCCATCCTGGACAGATATCTAGTCCGGGTTTATAGATCAATGCACTGCTGTGGTCTGCACAACTCACCATCCTGGACAGATATCTAGTCCGTGTTTGTAGATCAATGCACTGCTGTGGTCTGCACAGCTCACCGTCTGGACAGATATCTAGTCTGGGTTTATAGATCAATGCATTGCTGTGGTCTGCACACCTCCCCATCCTGGACAGATATCTAGTCAGGGTTTGTAGATCAATGCACTGCTGTGGTCTGCACAGCACCCCGTCCGAGAGAGATACCCAATCTGGATTTATAGATCAATGCACTGCTGTGTTCTGCACAGCTCTCCGCCCTAAACAGATATCTAGTCCGGGTTTATCTATCAATGTACTGCTGTGGTCTGCACAGCTCCCCGTCCTGGACAGATATCTACTCCGGGGTTATAGGTCAATGCACTGCTGTGGTCTGCACAGCTCCCCGTGCTAAGCAGATATCTAGTGCGGGTTTATAGATCAATGCACTGCTGTGGTCTGCACAGCTCGCCATCCTGTACAGATATCTAGTCTCGTTTTATAGATCAATGCACTGCTATGGTCCACACATCTCCCCGTCCTGGACAGATATCTAATCTGGGTTAATAGATCAATGCACTGCTGTGGTCTACACAGCTCCCCGTGCTGCACAGATATCTAGTCTGGGTTTATAGATAAATGGACTGCTGTGGTCTGCACAGCTTCCCGTCTGGACAGATATCTATTCAGGGTTTATAGATCAATGCACTGCTGTGGTCTGCACAGCTCTCCACCCTGGACAGATATCCAGTCTGGGTTGATAGATCAAGGCACTGCTGTGGTCTGCACAGCTCCCCGTCCTGGACAGGTATCTAGTCTGGGTTTATGGATCAATGCACTGCTGTGGCCTGCACAGCTCCACGTCCTGGACAGATATCTAGTCCGGGTTTATCGATCAATGCACTGCTGTGGTCTGCACAGCTCCCCGTCCTGTACAGATATCTCGTCCGGGTTTAGAGATCAATGCACTGCTGTGGTCTGCACAGTTCCTCATGCTGGACAGATATCTAGTCCGGGTTTATAGATCAATGCACTGCTGTGGTCTGCACAGCTCCCCATCCTGGACAGATATCTATTCTGGGTTTATCGATCAATGCACTGCTGTGGTCTGCACAGCTCCCCGTCCTGGACAGGTATCTAGTCTGGGTTTATGGATCAATGCACTGCTGTGGCCTGCACAGCTCCACGTCCTGGACAGATATCTAGTCCGGGTTTATCGATCAATGCACTGCTGCGGTCTGCACTGCTCCCCGTCCTGCACAGATATCTAGTCCGGGTTTATAGATCAATGCACTGCTGTGGTCTGCACAGCTCCCCATCCTGGACAGATATCTAGTCTCGGTTTATAGATCAATGCAATGCTGTGGTCTGCACAGCTCCCCATTCTGCACAGATATCTAGTCTCGGTTTATAGATCAATGCACTCTGTGGTCTGCACAGCTCCCCGTCCTGGACAGATATCAAGTGCGGGTTTGTCGATCAATGCACTGCTGTGGTCTGCACAGCTCCCCGTGCTGGACAGATATCTAGTCTGGTTTTATAGATCAATGCACTCCTGTGGTCCGCACATCTCCCCGTCCTGGACAGATATCTAATCTGGGTTTATAGATCAATGCACTGCTGTGGTCTACACAGCTTCCCGTCTGGACAGATATCTATTCAGGGTTTATAGATCAATGCACTGCTGTGGTCTGCACAGCTCTCCACCCTGGACAGATATCCAGTCTGGGTTGATAGATCAATGCACTGCTGGGGTCTGCACAGCTCCCTGTCCTGGACACGTATCTAGTCTGGGTTTATGGATCAATGCACTGCTGTGGCCTGCACAGCTCCACGTGCTGGACAGATATCTAGTCCGGGTTTATCGATCAATGCACTGCTGTGGTCTGCACAGCTCCCCGTCCTGCACAGATATCGAGTCCGGGTTTATAGATCAATGCACTGCTGTGGCCTGCACAGCTCCCCGTGCTGGACAGATATCTAGGCAGGGTTTATAGATCAATGCACTGCTGTAGTCTGCACAGCTCCCTTTTCCTGGACAGATATCTCGTCCGGGTTTATAGATCAATGCAATGCTGTGGTCTGCACAGCTCCCCGTGCTGGACAGATATCTAGTCTGTGTTGATAGTTCAATGCACTGCTGTGGTCTACACAGCTCCGTGTGCTCGACAGATATCTAGTCTTGGTTTATAGATCAATGCACTGCTGCAGTCTGCACAGCTCCCTTTTCCTGGACAGATATCTAGTCCGGGGTTATAGATCAATGCACTGCTATGGTCTGCACAGCTCGCCGTCCTGGACAGATATCTAGTCTGGGTTTATAGATCAATGCACTGCTGCAGTCTGCACAACTCCCCGTGCTGGACAGAAAACCTGTCCGGGTTAATAGATCAATGCACTGCTGCGGTCTACACAGCTTCGCTTGCTGGACAGATATCTAGTTAGGGTTTATAGATCAATGCACTGCTGTGCTCTACACAGCTCTCAGTGCTGGACAGATATCTAGTCCGGGTTTATAGATCAATGCACTGCCGTAGACTCCACAGCTCCCGGTCCTGGACAGAGGTGTAGTCCGGGTTTATAGATCAATGCATTGTTGCAGTCTGCACAGCTCCCCGTGCTGGACAGATATCTACTCCGGGTTTATCGATCAATGCACTGCTGTGGTCTGCACAGCTCCCCGTCCTGGACAGATATCTAGTCCGGGTTTATAGATCAAAGCACTGCTGTGGTCTGCACAGCTCCCCATCCTGTACAGATATCTCGTCTGGGTTTATCGATCAATGCACTGCTGTGGTCTGCACAGCTCCCCATCCTGGACAGAAATCTAGTCTGGGTTTATAGATCAATGCACTGCTGTGGTCTGCACAGCTCCCGGTCCTGGACAGATATCTAGTCTAGGTTTATAGATCAATGCACTGCTGTGGTCTGCACAGCTCACCGTCCTGGACAGATATCTAGTCTGGGTTTATAGATCAATTCACTGCTGTTGTTTACACAGCTCCCGGTGCTGGCCAGATATCTAGTCTGGGTTTATCGATCAATGCACTGCTGTGTTCTGCACAGTTTCCCGTGCTGGACAGATATCTAGTCCGGGTTGATAGATCAATGCAATCCTGTGGTCTGCACAGCTCCCCGCCCTGGACAGATATCTAGTCTGTGTTTATAGATCAATGCACTGCTATGGTCTGCACAGCTCGCCGTCCTGGACAGATATCTAGTCTGGGGTTAAAGATCAATGCACTGCTGTGGGCTGCACAGCTCCCCGTCCTGGACAGATATCTAGTCCGGGTTTATAGATCAATGCACTACTGTAGTCTGCACAACTCCCTTTTCCTGGACAGATATATCGTCCCGGTTTATAGATCAATGCAATGCTGTTGTCTGCACAGCTCCCGGTGCTGGCCAGATATCTAGTCTGGGTTTATCGATCAATGCACTGCTGTGTTCTGCACAGTTTCCCGTGCTGGACAGATATCTAGTCCGGGTTTATAGATCAATGCACTCCTGTGGTCTGCACAGCTCCCCGCACTGGACAGATATCTAGTCTGGGTTTATATATCAATGCACTGCTGTGGTCTGCACAGCTTCCCGTGCTGGACGGATTCTCTTCCGGGTTTATAGATCAATGCACTGCTCCTCCGGTCTACAAAGCTCCCCGTGCTGTTTTGATATCTATTCCAGCTTTATAGATCAATGCACTGCTGTGGTCTACACAGCTTCCAGTGCTGGACAGATATCTCGTCTGGGTTTATACATTAATGCACTGCTGTGGTCTGCACAGCTCCCCGTGCTGGACAGATATCTAGCATGGGTTTATAGATCAATGCACTGCTGTGGTCTGCACAGCTCCCCATCCTGGACAGATATCTAGTCCGGGTTTATAGATCAATGCACTGCTATGGTCTGCACAGCTCACCGTCTGGACGGATATCTTGTCTGGGTTTATAGATCAATGCACTGCTTTGGTCTGCACAACTCCCCGTCCTGGACAGATATCTAGTCCGTGTTTATCGATCAATGCACTGCTGTGGTCTGCATAGCTCACCGTCTGGACAGATATCTAGTCTGGGTTTATAGATCAATGCACTGCTGTGGTCTGCACAGCTCCCGGTCCTGGAAAGATATCTAGTCCGGGTTTATAGATCAATGCACTGCTGTAGTCTGCACAGCTCCCCGTCCGAGAGAGATATCCAATCTGGATTTATAGATCAATGCACTGCTGTGTTCTGCACAGCTCTCTGCCCTAAACAGATATCTAGTCCGGGATTATAGATCAATGCACTGCTGTGGTCTGCACAGCTCCCCGTCCTGGACAGGTATCTACTCCGGGCTTATAGATCAATGCACTGCTGTGGTCTGCACAGCTCCCCGTGCTAGACAGATATCTAGTGCGGGTTTATAGATCAATGCACTGCTGTGGTCTGCACAGCTCCCCATCCTGTACAGATATCTAGTCTGGTTTTATAGATCAATGCACTGCTGTGGTCCACACATCTCCCCGTCCTGGACAGATATCTAATCTGGGTTTATAGATCAATGCACTGCTGTGGTCTACACAGCTCCACGTGCTGTTTTGATATCTATTCCAGCTTTATAGATTTTATGCTCTGCTTTGGTCTACACAGCTCCCCGTCCTGGACAGATATCTACTCCGGGGTTATAGATCAATGCACTGCTGTGGTCTGCACAGCTCCCCGTGCTAGACAGATATCTGGTGCGGGTTTATAGATCAATGCACTGCTGTGGTCTGCACAGCTCCCCGCCCTGGACAAATATCTAGTCCGGATTTATAGATCAATGCACTACTGTAGTCTGCACAGCTCCCTTTTCCTGGACAGATATCTACTCCGGGGTTATAGATCAATGCACTCCTGTGGTCTGCACTGCTCCCCGCCCTGGACAGATATCTAGTCTGGGTTTAGATATCAATGCACTGCTGTGGTCTGCACAGCTTCCCGTGCTGGACGGATTCTCTTCCGGGTTTATAGATCAATGCACTGCTCCGGTCTACAAAGCTCCCCGTGCTGTTTTGATATCTATTCCAGCTTTATAGATCAATGCACTGCTGTGGTCTACACAGCTCCCAGTGCTGGACAGATATCTAGTCTGGGTTGAAACATCAATGCACTGCTGTGGTCTGCACAGCTCCCCGTGCTGGACAGATATCTAGCCTGGGTTTATAGATCAATGCACTGCTATGGTCTGCACAGCTCCGCATCCTGGACAGATATCGAGTCCGGGTTTATAGATCATTGCACTGCTATGTTCTGCACAGCTCACCGTCTGGACGGATATCTTGTCTGGGTTTATAGATCAATGCACTGCTTTGGTCTGCATAACTCCCCATCCTGGACAGATATCTAGTCCGTGTTTATAGATCAATGCACTGCTGTGGTCTGCACAGCTCACCGTCTGGACAGATATCTAGTCTGGGTTTATAGATCAATGCACTGCTGTGGTCTGCACAGCTCCCCATCCTGGAAAGATATCTAGTCCGGGTTTATTGATCAATGCACTGCTGTGGTCTGCACAGCTCCCCGTCCGAGAGAGATATCCAATCTGGATTTATAGATCAATGCACTGCTGTGTTCTGCACAGCTCTCCGCCCTAAACAGATATCTAGTCCGGGTTTATCAATCAATGTACTGCTGTGGTCTGCACAGCTCCCCGTCCTGGACAGATATCTACTCCGGGGTTATAGATCAATGCACTGCTGTGGTCTGCACAGCTCCCCGTGCTAGACAGACATCTAGTGCGGGTTTATAGATCAATGCACTGCTGTGGTCTGCATAGCTACCCATCCTGTACAGATATCTAGTCTGGTTTTATCGATCAATGCACTGCTGTGGTCCACATATCTCCCCGTCCTGGACAGATATCTAATCTGGGTTTATAGATCAATGCACTGCTGTGGTCTGCACAGCTCCCCGTCCTGGACAGATATCTAATCTGGGTTTATAGATCAATGCACTGCTGTGGTCTACACAGCTCCCCGTGCTGTTTTGATATCTATTCCAGCTTTATAGATCAATGCACTGCTGTGGTCTACACAGCTCCCAGTGCTGGACAGATATCTAGTCTGGGTTTATACATCAATGCACTGCTGTGGTCTGCACAGCTCCCCGTGCTGGACAGATATCTAGCCTGGGTTTATAGATCAATGCACTGCTGTGGTCTGCACAGCTCCCCATCCTGGACAGATATCTCGTCCGGGTTTATAGATCAATGCACTGCTATGGTCTGCACAGCGACACCGTCTGGACGGATATCTTGTCTGGGTTTATAGATCAATGCACTGCTTTGGTCTGCACAACTCCCCATCCTGGACAGATATCTAGTCCGTGTTTATACATCAATGCACTGCTGTGGTCTGCACAGCTCACCGTCTGGACAGATATCTAGTCTGGGTTTATAGATCAATACACTGCTGTGGTCTGCACAGCTCCCCATCCTGGACAGATATCTAGTCAGGGTTGATAGATCAATGCACTGCTGTGGTCTGCACAGCTCCCCGTCCGAGAGAGATATCCAATCTGGATTTATAGATCAATGCACTGCTGTTTTCTGCTGAGCTCTCCGCCCTAAACAGATATCTAGTCCGGGTTTATCTATCAATGTACTGCTATGGTCTGCACAGCTCACCGTCTGGACGGATAGCTTGTCTGGGTTTATAGATCAATGCACTGCTATGGTCTGCACAGCTCACCGTCTGGACGGATATCTTGTCTGGGTTTATACATCAATGCACTGCTGTGGTCTGCACAACTCCCCATCCTGGACAGATATCTAGTCCGTGTTTATAGATCAATGCACTGCTGTGGTCTGCATAGCTCACCGTCTGGACAGATATCTCGTCTGGGTTTATAGATCAATGCACTGCTGTGGTCTGCACAGCTCCCCGTCCTGGACAGATATCTAGTCCGGGTTTATAGATCAATGCACTGCTGTAGTCTGCACAGCTCCCCGTCCGAGAGAGATATCCAATCTGGATTTATAGATCAATGCACTGCTGTGTTCTGCACAGCTCTCTGCCCTAAACAGATATCTAGTCCGGTTTTATAGATCAATGCACTGCTGTGGTCTGCACATCTCCCCGTCCTGGACAGATATCTACTCCGGGGTTATAGATCAATGCACTGCTGTGGTCTGCACATCTCCCCGTGCAAGACAGATATCTAGTGCGGGTTTATAGATCAATGCACTGCTGTGGTCTGCACAGCTCCCCATCCTGTACAGATATCTAGTCTGGTTTTATAGATCAATGCACTGCTGTGGTCCACACATCTCCCCGTCCTGGACAGATATCTAATCTGGGTTTATAGATCAATGCACTGCTGTGGTCTACACAGCTCCCCGTGCTGTTTTGATATCTATTCCAGCTTTATAGATCAATGCTCTGCTTTGGTCTACACAGCACCCAGTGCTGGACAGATATCTAATCTGGGTTTATAGATCACTGCACTGCTGTGGTCTGCACAGCTCCCCATCCTGGACAGATATCTAGTCCGGGTTTATAGATCAATGCACTGCTGTGGTCTGCACAGCTCCAGATCCTGGACAGATATCTAGTCCGTGTTTATAGATCAATGCACTGCTGTGGTCTGCACAGCTCCAGATCCTGGACAGATATCTAGTCCGTGTTTATAGATCAATGCACTGCTGTGGTCTGCACAGCTCACCGTCTGTACGGATATCTTGTCTGGGTTTTTAGATCAATGCACTGCTTTGGTATGCACAACTCCCCATCCTGGACAGATATCTAGTCAGGGTTTATAGATCAATGCACAGCTGTGGTCTGCACAGCTCCCCGTCCGAGAGAGATATCCAATCTGGATTTATAGATCAATGCACTGCTGTGTTCTGCACAGCTCTCCGCCCGAAACAGATATCTAGTCCGGGTATATCTATCAATGTTCTGCTGTGGTATGCACAGCTCCCCGTCCTGGACAGTTATCTACTCCGGGGTTAGAGATCAATGCACTGCTGTGGTCTGCACAGCTCCCCGTTCTAAGCAGATATCTAGTGCGGGTTTGTAGATCAATGCACTGCTGTGGTCTGCACAGCTCGCCATCCTGTACAGATATCTAGTCTGGTTTTATAGATCAATGCACTGCTGTGGTCCACACATCTCCCCGTCCTGGACAGATATCTAATCTGGGTTTATAGATCAATGCATTGCTGTGCTCTGCACAGCTCCCCGTCCTGGACAGATATCTCGTCTGGGTTTATAGATCAATGCACTGCTGTGGTCTGCACAGCTCCCCGTGCTGGACAGATATCTAGTCTGGGTTTATAGGTCAATGCACTGCTGTGGTCTGCACAGCTCCCCGTGCTGGACAGATATCTAGTCTGAGTTTATATATCAATGCACTGCTGTGGTCTGCACAGCTCCCTGTGCTGGACAGATATCTAGACTTGGTTTATAGATCAATGCACTGCTGTGGTCTGCACAGCTCCCTGTGCTGGACAGATATCTCGTCTTGGTTCATAGATCAATGCACTGCTGTAGTCTGCACGGCTCCCTTTTCCTGGACAGATATCTCGTCCGGGATTATAGACCAATGCAATGCTGTGGTCTGCACAGCTCCCCGCCCTGGACAGATATCTAGTCCGGGGTTATAGATCAATGCACTGCTATGGTCTGCACAGCTCGCCGTTCTGGACAGATATCTAGTCTGGGGTTAAAGATCAATGCACTGCTGTGGGCTGCACAGTTCCCCGTCCTGGACAGATACCTAGTCCGGGTTTATAGATCAATGCACTACTGTAGTCTGCACAGCTCCCTTTTCCTGGACAGATATCTACTCCGGGGTTATAGATCAATGCAATGCTGTTGTCTGCACAGCTCCCGGTGCTGTCCAGATATCTAGTCTGGGTTTATCGATCAATGCACTGCTGTGTTCTGCACAGTTTCCCGTGCTGGACAGATATCTAGTCCGGGTTTATAGATCAATGCACTCCTGTGGTCTGCACAGCTCCCCGCCCTGGACAGATATCTAGTCTGGGTTTATATATCAATGCACTGCTGTGGTCTGCACAGCTTCCCGTGCTGGACGGATTCTCTTCCGGGTTTATAGATCAATGCACTGCTCCGGTCTACAAAGCTCCCCGTGCTGTTTTGATATCTATTCCAGCTTTATAGATCAATGCACTGCTGTGGTCTACACAGCTCCCAGTGCTGGACAGATATCTAGTCTGGGTTGAAACATCAATGCACTGCTGTGGTCTGCACAGCTCCCCGTGCTGGACAGATATCTAGCCTGGGTTTATAGATCAATGCACTGCTATGGTCTGCAAAGCTCCCCATCCTGGACAGATATCTAGTCCGGGTTTATAGATCATTGCACTGCTATGGTCTGCACAGCTCACCGTCTGGACGGATATCTTGTCTGGGTTTATAGATCAATGCACTGCTTTGGTCTGCTCAACTCCCCATCCTGGACAGATATCTAGTTCGTGTTTATACATCAATGCACTGCTGTGGTCTGCACAGCTCCCCGTCCGAGAGAGATATCCAATCTGGATTTATAGATCAATGCACTGCTGTGTTCTGCACAGCTCTCCGCCCTAAACAGATATCTAGTCCGGGTTTATCTATCAATGTACTGCTGTGGTCTGCACAGCTCCCCGTCCTGGACAGATATCTACTCCGGGGTTATAGATCAATGCACTACTGTGGTCTGCACAGCTCCCCGTGCTAAGCAGATATCTAGTGCGGGTTTATAGATCAATGCACTGCTGTGGTCTGCACAGCTCCCCGTGCTGGACAGATATCTAGTGCGGGTTTATAGATCAATGCACTGCTGTGGTCTGCACAGCTCCCCATCCTGGACAGATATCTAGTCTCGGTTTATAGATCAATGCACTGCTGTGGTCTGCACAGCTCCCCATTCTGCACAGATATCTAGTCTCGGTTTATAGATCAATGCACTGCTGTGGTCTGCACAGCTCCCCGTCCTGGACAGATATCTCGTCTGGGTTTATAGATCAATGCACTGCTGTGGTCTGCACAGCTCCCCGTGCTGGACAGATATCTAGTCTGGACTTATAGGTCAATGCACTGCTGTGGTCTGCACAGCTCACTGTGCTGGACAGATATGTCGTCTGGGCTTATCTATCAATGTACTGCTGTGGACTGCACAGCTCCCCGTCCTGGACAGATATCTACTCCGGGGTTATAGATCAATGCACTGCTGTGGTCTGCACAGCTCCCCGTGCTAGACAGATATCTAGTGCGGGTTTATAGATCAATGCACTGCTGTGGTCTGCACAGCTCCCCATCCTGTACAGATATCTAGTCTGGTTTTATAGATCAATGCACTGCTGTGGTCCACACATCTCCCCGTCCTGGACAGATATCTAATCTGGGTTTATAGATCAATGCACTGCTGTGGTCTGCACAGCTCCCCGTCCTGGACAGATAGCTAATCTGGGTTTATAGATCAATGCACTGCTGTGGTCTACACAGCTCCCCGTGCTGTTTTGATATCTATTCCAGCTTTATAGATCAATGCACTGCTGTGGTCTACACAGCTCCCAGTGCTGGACAGATATCTAGTCTGGGTTTATACATCAATGCACTGCTGTGGTCTGCACAGCTCACCGTCTGGACAGATATCTAGTCTGGGTTTATTGATCAATGCACTGCTGTGGTCTGAACAGCTCCCCGTCCGAGAGAGATAGCCAATCTGGATTTATAGATCAATGCACTGCTGTGTTCTGCACAGCTCTCCGCCCTAAACAGATATCTAGTCCGGGTTTATCTATCAATGTACTGCTGTGGTCTGCACAGCTCCCCGTCCTGGACAGATATCTACTCCGGGGTTATAGATCAATGCACTGCTGTGGTCTGCACAGCTCCCCGTGCTAAGCAGATATCTAGTGCCGGTTTATAGATCAATGCAATGCTGTGGTCTGCACAGCTCCCCGTCCTGGACAGGTATCTAGTCTGGGTTTATGGATCAATGCACTGCTGTGGCCTGCACAGCTCCACGTGCTGGACAGATATCTAGTCCGGGTTTATCGATCAATGCACTGCTGTGGTCTGCACTGCTCCCCGTCCTGCACAGATATCTAGTCCGGATTTATAGATCAATGCACTGCTGTGGTCTTCACAGCTCCCCATGCTGGACAGATATCTAGTCCGGGTTTATAGATCAATGCACTGCTGTAGTCTGCAAAGCTCCCTTTTCCTGGACAGATATCTCGTCCGGGTTTATAGATCAATCAAATGCTGTGGTCTGCACTGCTCCCCGTGCTGGACAGATATCTAGTCTGAGTTTATAGATCAATGCACTGCTGTGGTTTGCACAGCTCCCTGTGCTGGACAGATATCTAGTCTTGGTTTATAGATCAATGCACTGCTGTGGACTGCACAGCTCCCCGTGCAGGACAGATATCTAGTCTGGGCTTATAGGTCAATGCACTGCTGTGGTCTGCACAGCTCACTCTGCTGGACAGATATGTCGTCTTGGTTTGTAGATCAATGCACTGCTGTGGTCTGCACAGCTCCCCGTGCTGGACAGATATCTAGTCTGGTTTTATAGATCAATGCACTGCTGTGGTCCACACATCTCCCCGTCCTGGACAGATATCTCGTCTGGGTTTGTAGATCAATGCACTGCTGTGGTCTGCACAGCTCCCCGTCCTGGTCAGATATCTAATCTGGGTTTATAGATCAATGCACTGCTGTGGTCTACACAGCTCCCCGTGCTGTACAGATATCTGGTCCGGGGTTATAGATAAATGAACTGCTGTGGTCTGCACAGCTTCCCGTCTGGACAGATATCTATTCAGGGTTTATAGATCAATGCACTGCTGTGGTCTGCACAGCTCTCCACCCTGGACAGATATCCAGTCTGGGTTTATAGATCAATGCACTGCTGTGGTCTGCAAAGCTCCCCATCCTGGACAGATATCTAGTCCGGGTTTATAGATCATTGCACTGCTATGGTCTGCACAGCTCACCGTCTGGACGGATATCTTGTCTGGGTTTATAGATCAATGCACTGCTTTGGTCTGCTCAACTCCCCATCCTGGACAGATATCTAGTTCGTGTTTATACATCAATGCACTGCTGTGGTCTGCACAGCTCCCCGTCCGAGAGAGATATCCAATCTGGATTTATAGATCAATGCACTGCTGTGTTCTGCACAGCTCTCCGCCCTAAACAGATATCTAGTCCGGGTTTATCTATCAATGTACTGCTGTGGTCTGCACAGCTCCCCGTCCTGGACAGATATCTACTCCGGGGTTATAGATCAATGCACTACTGTGGTCTGCACAGCTCCCCGTGCTAAGCAGATATCTAGTGCGGGTTTATAGATCAATGCACTGCTGTGGTCTGCACAGCTCCCCGTGCTGGACAGATATCTAGTGCGGGTTTATAGATCAATGCACTGCTGTGGTCTGCACAGCTCCCCGTCCTGGACAGATATCTCGTCTGGGTTTATAGATCAATGCACTGCTGTGGTCTGCACAGCTCCCCGTGCTGGACAGATATCTAGTCTGGACTTATAGGTCAATGCACTGCTGTGGTCTGCACAGCTCACTGTGCTGGACAGATATGTCGTCTGGGTTTATCTATCAATGTACTGCTGTGGACTGCACAGCTCCCCGTCCTGGACAGATATCTACTCCGGGGTTATAGATCAATGCACTGCTGTGGTCTGCACAGCTCCCCGTGCTAGACAGATATCTAGTGCGGGTTTATAGATCAATGCACTGCTGTGGTCTGCACAGCTCCCCATCCTGTACAGATATCTAGTCTGGTTTTATAGATCAATGCACTGCTGTGGTCCACACATCTCCCCGTCCTGGACAGATATCTAATCTGGGTTTATAGATCAATGCACTGCTGTGGTCTACACAGCTCCCCGTGCTGTTTTGATATCTATTCCAGCTTTATAGATCAATGCACTGCTGTGGTCTACACAGCTCCCAGTGCTGGACAGATATCTAGTCTGGGTTTATACATCAATGCACTGCTGTGGTCTGCACAGCTCACCGTCTGGACAGATATCTAGTCTGGGTTTATTGATCAATGCACTGCTGTGGTCTGAACAGCTCCCCGTCCGAGAGAGATAGCCAATCTGGATTTATAGATCAATGCACTGCTGTGTTCTGCACAGCTCTCCGCCCTAAACAGATATCTAGTCCGGGTTTATCTATCAATGTACTGCTGTGGTCTGCACAGCTCCCCGTCCTGGACAGATATCTACTCCGGGGTTATAGATCAATGCACTGCTGTGGTCTGCACAGCTCCCCGTGCTAAGCAGATATCTAGTGCCGGTTTATAGATCAATGCAATGCTGTGGTCTGCACAGCTCCCCGTCCTGGACAGGTATCTAGTCTGGGTTTATGGATCAATGCACTGCTGTGGCCTGCACAGCTCCACGTGCTGGACAGATATCTAATCCGGGTTTATCGATCAATGCACTGCTGTGGTCTGCACTGCTCCCCGTCCTGCACAGATATCTAGTCCGGATTTATAGATCAATGCACTGCTGTGGTCTTCACAGCTCCCCATGCTGGACAGATATCTAGTCCGGGTTTATAGATCAATGCACTGCTGTAGTCTGCAAAGCTCCCTTTTCCTGGACAGATATCTCGTCCGGGTTTATAGATCAATCAAATGCTGTGGTCTGCACTGCTCCCCGTGCTGGACAGATATCTAGTCTGAGTTTATAGATCAATGCACTGCTGTGGTTTGCACAGCTCCCTGTGCTGGACAGATATCTAGTCTTGGTTTATAGATCAATGCACTGCTGTGGACTGCACAGCTCCCCGTGCAGGACAGATATCTAGTCTGGGCTTATAGGTCAATGCACTGCTGTGGTCTGCACAGCTCACTCTGCTGGACAGATATGTCGTCTTGGTTTGTAGATCAATGCACTGCTGTGGTCTGCACAGCTCCCCGTGCTGGACAGATATCTAGTCTGGTTTTATAGATCAATGCACTGCTGTGGTCCACACATCTCCCCGTCCTGGACAGATATCTCGTCTGGGTTTGTAGATCAATGCACTGCTGTGGTCTGCACAGCTCCCCGTCCTGGTCAGATATCTAATCTGGGTTTATAGATCAATGCACTGCTGTGGTCTACACAGCTCCCCGTGCTGTACAGATATCTGGTCCGGGGTTATAGATAAATGAACTGCTGTGGTCTGCACAGCTTCCCGTCTGGACAGATATCTATTCAGGGTTTATAGATCAATGCACTGCTGTGGTCTGCACAGCTCTCCACCCTGGACAGATATCCAGTCTGGGTTTATAGATCAATGCACTGCTGTGGTCTGCAAAGCTCCCCATCCTGGACAGATATCTAGTCCGGGTTTATAGATCATTGCACTGCTATGGTCTGCACAGCTCACCGTCTGGACGGATATCTTGTCTGGGTTTATAGATCAATGCACTGCTTTGGTCTGCTCAACTCCCCATCCTGGACAGATATCTAGTTCGTGTTTATACATCAATGCACTGCTGTGGTCTGCACAGCTCCCCGTCCGAGAGAGATATCCAATCTGGATTTATAGATCAATGCACTGCTGTGTTCTGCACAGCTCTCCGCCCTAAACAGATATCTAGTCCGGGTTTATCTATCAATGTACTGCTGTGGTCTGCACAGCTCCCCGTCCTGGACAGATATCTACTCCGGGGTTATAGATCAATGCACTACTGTGGTCTGCACAGCTCCCCGTGCTAAGCAGATATCTAGTGCGGGTTTATAGATCAATGCACTGCTGTGGTCTGCACAGCTCCCCGTGCTGGACAGATATCTAGTGCGGGTTTATAGATCAATGCACTGCTGTGGTCTGCACAGCTCCCCATCCTGGACAGATATCTAGTCTCGGTTTATAGATCAATGCACTGCTGTGGTCTGCACAGCTCCCCATTCTGCACAGATATCTAGTCTCGGTTTATAGATCAATGCACTGCTGTGGTCTGCACAGCTCCCCGTCCTGGACAGATATCTCGTCTGGGTTTATAGATCAATGCACTGCTGTGGTCTGCACAGCTCCCCGTGCTGGACAGATATCTAGTCTGGACTTATAGGTCAATGCACTGCTGTGGTCTGCACAGCTCACTGTGCTGGACAGATATGTCGTCTGGGTTTATCTATCAATGTACTGCTGTGGACTGCACAGCTCCCCGTCCTGGACAGATATCTACTCCGGGGTTATAGATCAATGCACTGCTGTGGTCTGCACAGCTCCCCGTGCTAGACAGATATCTAGTGCGGGTTTATAGATCAATGCACTGCTGTGGTCTGCACAGCTCCCCATCCTGTACAGATATCTAGTCTGGTTTTATAGATCAATGCACTGCTGTGGTCCACACATCTCCCCGTCCTGGACAGATATCTAATCTGGGTTTATAGATCAATGCACTGCTGTGGTCTGCACAGCTCCCCGTCCTGGACAGATAGCTAATCTGGGTTTATAGATCAATGCACTGCTGTGGTCTACACAGCTCCCCGTGCTGTTTTGATATCTATTCCAGCTTTATAGATCAATGCACTGCTGTGGTCTACACAGCTCCCAGTGCTGGACAGATATCTAGTCTGGGTTTATACATCAATGCACTGCTGTGGTCTGCACAGCTCACCGTCTGGACAGATATCTAGTCTGGGTTTATTGATCAATGCACTGCTGTGGTCTGAACAGCTCCCCGTCCGAGAGAGATAGCCAATCTGGATTTATAGATCAATGCACTGCTGTGTTCTGCACAGCTCTCCGCCCTAAACAGATATCTAGTCCGGGTTTATCTATCAATGTACTGCTGTGGTCTGCACAGCTCCCCGTCCTGGACAGATATCTACTCCGGGGTTATAGATCAATGCACTGCTGTGGTCTGCACAGCTCCCCGTGCTAAGCAGATATCTAGTGCCGGTTTATAGATCAATGCAATGCTGTGGTCTGCACAGCTCCCCGTCCTGGACAGGTATCTAGTCTGGGTTTATGGATCAATGCACTGCTGTGGCCTGCACAGCTCCACGTGCTGGACAGATATCTAGTCCGGGTTTATCGATCAATGCACTGCTGTGGTCTGCACTGCTCCCCGTCCTGCACAGATATCTAGTCCGGATTTATAGATCAATGCACTGCTGTGGTCTTCACAGCTCCCCATGCTGGACAGATATCTAGTCCGGGTTTATAGATCAATGCACTGCTGTAGTCTGCAAAGCTCCCTTTTCCTGGACAGATATCTCGTCCGGGTTTATAGATCAATCAAATGCTGTGGTCTGCACTGCTCCCCGTGCTGGACAGATATCTAGTCTGAGTTTATAGATCAATGCACTGCTGTGGTTTGCACAGCTCCCTGTGCTGGACAGATATCTAGTCTTGGTTTATAGATCAATGCACTGCTGTGGACTGCACAGCTCCCCGTGCAGGACAGATATCTAGTCTGGGCTTATAGGTCAATGCACTGCTGTGGTCTGCACAGCTCACTCTGCTGGACAGATATGTCGTCTTGGTTTGTAGATCAATGCACTGCTGTGGTCTGCACAGCTCCCCGTGCTGGACAGATATCTAGTCTGGTTTTATAGATCAATGCACTGCTGTGGTCCACACATCTCCCCGTCCTGGACAGATATCTCGTCTGGGTTTGTAGATCAATGCACTGCTGTGGTCTGCACAGCTCCCCGTCCTGGTCAGATATCTAATCTGGGTTTATAGATCAATGCACTGCTGTGGTCTACACAGCTCCCCGTGCTGTACAGATATCTGGTCCGGGGTTATAGATAAATGAACTGCTGTGGTCTGCACAGCTTCCCGTCTGGACAGATATCTATTCAGGGTTTATAGATCAATGCACTGCTGTGGTCTGCACAGCTCTCCACCCTGGACAGATATCCAGTCTGGGTTTATAGATCAATGCACTGCTGTGGTCTGCAAAGCTCCCCGTCCTGGACAGATATCTAGTCCGGGTTTATAGATCATTGCACTGCTATGGTCTGCACAGCTCACCGTCTGGACGGATATCTTGTCTGGGTTTATAGATCAATGCACTGCTTTGGTCTGCTCAACTCCCCATCCTGGACAGATATCTAGTTCGTGTTTATACATCAATGCACTGCTGTGGTCTGCACAGCTCCCCGTCCGAGAGAGATATCCAATCTGGATTTATAGATCAATGCACTGCTGTGTTCTGCACAGCTCTCCGCCCTAAACAGATATCTAGTCCGGGTTTATCTATCAATGTACTGCTGTGGTCTGCACAGCTCCCCGTCCTGGACAGATATCTACTCCGGGGTTATAGATCAATGCACTACTGTGGTCTGCACAGCTCCCCGTGCTAAGCAGATATCTAGTGCGGGTTTATAGATCAATGCACTGCTGTGGTCTGCACAGCTCCCCGTGCTGGACAGATATCTAGTGCGGGTTTATAGATCAATGCACTGCTGTGGTCTGCACAGCTCCCCGTCCTGGACAGATATCTCGTCTGGGTTTATAGATCAATGCACTGCTGTGGTCTGCACAGCTCCCCGTGCTGGACAGATATCTAGTCTGGACTTATAGGTCAATGCACTGCTGTGGTCTGCACAGCTCACTGTGCTGGACAGATATGTCGTCTGGGTTTATCTATCAATGTACTGCTGTGGACTGCACAGCTCCCCGTCCTGGACAGATATCTACTCCGGGGTTATAGATCAATGCACTGCTGTGGTCTGCACAGCTCCCCGTGCTAGACAGATATCTAGTGCGGGTTTATAGATCAATGCACTGCTGTGGTCTGCACAGCTCCCCATCCTGTACAGATATCTAGTCTGGTTTTATAGATCAATGCACTGCTGTGGTCCACACATCTCCCCGTCCTGGACAGATATCTAATCTGGGTTTATAGATCAATGCACTGCTGTGGTCTACACAGCTCCCCGTGCTGTTTTGATATCTATTCCAGCTTTATAGATCAATGCACTGCTGTGGTCTACACAGCTCCCAGTGCTGGACAGATATCTAGTCTGGGTTTATACATCAATGCACTGCTGTGGTCTGCACAGCTCACCGTCTGGACAGATATCTAGTCTGGGTTTATTGATCAATGCACTGCTGTGGTCTGAACAGCTCCCCGTCCGAGAGAGATAGCCAATCTGGATTTATAGATCAATGCACTGCTGTGTTCTGCACAGCTCTCCGCCCTAAACAGATATCTAGTCCGGGTTTATCTATCAATGTACTGCTGTGGTCTGCACAGCTCCCCGTCCTGGACAGATATCTACTCCGGGGTTATAGATCAATGCACTGCTGTGGTCTGCACAGCTCCCCGTGCTAAGCAGATATCTAGTGCCGGTTTATAGATCAATGCAATGCTGTGGTCTGCACAGCTCCCCGTCCTGGACAGGTATCTAGTCTGGGTTTATGGATCAATGCACTGCTGTGGCCTGCACAGCTCCACGTGCTGGACAGATATCTAGTCCGGGTTTATCGATCAATGCACTGCTGTGGTCTGCACTGCTCCCCGTCCTGCACAGATATCTAGTCCGGATTTATAGATCAATGCACTGCTGTGGTCTTCACAGCTCCCCATGCTGGACAGATATCTAGTCCGGGTTTATAGATCAATGCACTGCTGTAGTCTGCAAAGCTCCCTTTTCCTGGACAGATATCTCGTCCGGGTTTATAGATCAATCAAATGCTGTGGTCTGCACTGCTCCCCGTGCTGGACAGATATCTAGTCTGAGTTTATAGATCAATGCACTGCTGTGGTTTGCACAGCTCCCTGTGCTGGACAGATATCTAGTCTTGGTTTATAGATCAATGCACTGCTGTGGACTGCACAGCTCCCCGTGCAGGACAGATATCTAGTCTGGGCTTATAGGTCAATGCACTGCTGTGGTCTGCACAGCTCACTCTGCTGGACAGATATGTCGTCTTGGTTTGTAGATCAATGCACTGCTGTGGTCTGCACAGCTCCCCGTGCTGGACAGATATCTAGTCTGGTTTTATAGATCAATGCACTGCTGTGGTCCACACATCTCCCCGTCCTGGACAGATATCTCGTCTGGGTTTGTAGATCAATGCACTGCTGTGGTCTGCACAGCTCCCCGTCCTGGTCAGATATCTAATCTGGGTTTATAGATCAATGCACTGCTGTGGTCTACACAGCTCCCCGTGCTGTACAGATATCTGGTCCGGGGTTATAGATAAATGAACTGCTGTGGTCTGCACAGCTTCCCGTCTGGACAGATATCTATTCAGGGTTTATAGATCAATGCACTGCTGTGGTCTGCACAGCTCTCCACCCTGGACAGATATCCAGTCTGGGTTTATAGATCAATGCACTGCTGTGGTCTGCAAAGCTCCCCATCCTGGACAGATATCTAGTCCGGGTTTATAGATCATTGCACTGCTATGGTCTGCACAGCTCACCGTCTGGACGGATATCTTGTCTGGGTTTATAGATCAATGCACTGCTTTGGTCTGCTCAACTCCCCATCCTGGACAGATATCTAGTTCGTGTTTATACATCAATGCACTGCTGTGGTCTGCACAGCTCCCCGTCCGAGAGAGATATCCAATCTGGATTTATAGATCAATGCACTGCTGTGTTCTGCACAGCTCTCCGCCCTAAACAGATATCTAGTCCGGGTTTATCTATCAATGTACTGCTGTGGTCTGCACAGCTCCCCGTCCTGGACAGATATCTACTCCGGGGTTATAGATCAATGCACTACTGTGGTCTGCACAGCTCCCCGTGCTAAGCAGATATCTAGTGCGGGTTTATAGATCAATGCACTGCTGTGGTCTGCACAGCTCCCCGTGCTGGACAGATATCTAGTGCGGGTTTATAGATCAATGCACTGCTGTGGTCTGCACAGCTCCCCATCCTGGACAGATATCTAGTCTCGGTTTATAGATCAATGCACTGCTGTGGTCTGCACAGCTCCCCATTCTGCACAGATATCTAGTCTCGGTTTATAGATCAATGCACTGCTGTGGTCTGCACAGCTCCCCGTCCTGGACAGATATCTCGTCTGGGTTTATAGATCAATGCACTGCTGTGGTCTGCACAGCTCCCCGTGCTGGACAGATATCTAGTCTGGACTTATAGGTCAATGCACTGCTGTGGTCTGCACAGCTCACTGTGCTGGACAGATATGTCGTCTGGGTTTATCTATCAATGTACTGCTGTGGACTGCACAGCTCCCCGTCCTGGACAGATATCTACTCCGGGGTTATAGATCAATGCACTGCTGTGGTCTGCACAGCTCCCCGTGCTAGACAGATATCTAGTGCGGGTTTATAGATCAATGCACTGCTGTGGTCTGCACAGCTCCCCATCCTGTACAGATATCTAGTCTGGTTTTATAGATCAATGCACTGCTGTGGTCCACACATCTCCCCGTCCTGGACAGATATCTAATCTGGGTTTATAGATCAATGCACTGCTGTGGTCTGCACAGCTCCCCGTCCTGGACAGATAGCTAATCTGGGTTTATAGATCAATGCACTGCTGTGGTCTACACAGCTCCCCGTGCTGTTTTGATATCTATTCCAGCTTTATAGATCAATGCACTGCTGTGGTCTACACAGCTCCCAGTGCTGGACAGATATCTAGTCTGGGTTTATACATCAATGCACTGCTGTGGTCTGCACAGCTCACCGTCTGGACAGATATCTAGTCTGGGTTTATTGATCAATGCACTGCTGTGGTCTGAACAGCTCCCCGTCCGAGAGAGATAGCCAATCTGGATTTATAGATCAATGCACTGCTGTGTTCTGCACAGCTCTCCGCCCTAAACAGATATCTAGTCCGGGTTTATCTATCAATGTACTGCTGTGGTCTGCACAGCTCCCCGTCCTGGACAGATATCTACTCCGGGGTTATAGATCAATGCACTGCTGTGGTCTGCACAGCTCCCCGTGCTAAGCAGATATCTAGTGCCGGTTTATAGATCAATGCAATGCTGTGGTCTGCACAGCTCCCCGTCCTGGACAGGTATCTAGTCTGGGTTTATGGATCAATGCACTGCTGTGGCCTGCACAGCTCCACGTGCTGGACAGATATCTAGTCCGGGTTTATCGATCAATGCACTGCTGTGGTCTGCACTGCTCCCCGTCCTGCACAGATATCTAGTCCGGATTTATAGATCAATGCACTGCTGTGGTCTTCACAGCTCCCCATGCTGGACAGATATCTAGTCCGGGTTTATAGATCAATGCACTGCTGTAGTCTGCAAAGCTCCCTTTTCCTGGACAGATATCTCGTCCGGGTTTATAGATCAATCAAATGCTGTGGTCTGCACTGCTCCCCGTGCTGGACAGATATCTAGTCTGAGTTTATAGATCAATGCACTGCTGTGGTTTGCACAGCTCCCTGTGCTGGACAGATATCTAGTCTTGGTTTATAGATCAATGCACTGCTGTGGACTGCACAGCTCCCCGTGCAGGACAGATATCTAGTCTGGGCTTATAGGTCAATGCACTGCTGTGGTCTGCACAGCTCACTCTGCTGGACAGATATGTCGTCTTGGTTTGTAGATCAATGCACTGCTGTGGTCTGCACAGCTCCCCGTGCTGGACAGATATCTAGTCTGGTTTTATAGATCAATGCACTGCTGTGGTCCACACATCTCCCCGTCCTGGACAGATATCTCGTCTGGGTTTATAGATCAATGCACTGCTGTGGTCTGCACAGCTCCCCGTCCTGGTCAGATATCTAATCTGGGTTTATAGATCAATGCACTGCTGTGGTCTACACAGCTCCCCGTGCTGTACAGATATCTGGTCCGGGGTTATAGATAAATGAACTGCTGTGGTCTGCACAGCTTCCCGTCTGGACAGATATCTATTCAGGGTTTATAGATCAATGCACTGCTGTGGTCTGCACAGCTCTCCACCCTGGACAGATATCCAGTCTGGGTTTATAGATCAATGCACTGCTGTGGCCTGCACAGCTCCACGTGCTGGACAGATATCTAGTCCGGGTTTATCGATCAATGCACTGCTGTGGTCTGCACTGCTCCCCGTCCTGCACAGATATCCAGTCCGGGTTTATAGATCAATGCACTGCTGTGGTCTTCACAGCTCCCCATGGTGGACAGATATCTAGTCCGGGTTTATAGATCAATGCACTGCTGTGGTCCGCACAGCTCCCTTTTCCTGGACAGATATCTCGTCCGGGTTTATAGATCAATGCACTGCTGTGGTCTGCACAGCTCCCTGTGCTGGACAGATATCTAGTCTTGGTTTATAGATCAATGCACTGCTGTAGTCTGCACAGCTACCTGTGCTGGACAGATATCTAGTCTTGGTTTATAGATCAATGCACTGCTGTAGTCTGCACAGCTCCCTTTTCCTGGACAGATATCTCGTCTGGGTTTATAGATCAATGCAATGCTATGGTCTGCACAGCTCGCCGTCCTGGACAGTTATCTAGTCCGGGTTTATAGATCAATGCACTGCTGTGGTCTACACGGCTCTCAGTGCTGGACAGATATCTAGTCCGGGTTTATAGATCAATGCACTGCAGTCGACTCCACAGCTCCCGTTCCTGGACTGATATGTAGTCCGGGTTTATCGATCAATGCACTGTAGTGGTCTGCACAGCTCCCCGTCCTGGACAGATATCTAGTCCGGGGTTAAAGATCAATGAACTGCTGTGGTCGACACAGCTCCCTTTTTCTGGGCAGATATCTGTTCTGTGTTTATAGATCAATGCACTGCTGTAGTCTGCACAGCTCCCTTTTCCTGGACAGATATCTAGTCCCTGGTTATAGACCAATGCACTGCTATGGTCTGCACAGCTCGCCGTCCTGGACAGATATCTAGTCTGTGGTTAAAGATCAATGCACTGCTGTGGGCTGCACAGCTCCCCGTCCTGGACAGATATCTAGTCCGGGTTTATAGATCAATGCACTGCTGTAGTCTGCAGAGCTCCCTTTTCCTGGACAGATATCTCGTCCGGGTTTATAGATCAATGCAATGCTGTGGTCTGCACAGCTCCCCGCCCTGGACAGATATCTAATCCGGGTTTATAGATCAATGCACTGCTATGGTCTGCACAGCTCGCCGTCCTGGACAGTTATCTAGTCCGGGTTTATAGATCAATGCACTGCTGTGGTCTACACGGCTCTCAGTGCTGGACAGATATCTAGTCCGGGTTTATAGATCAATGCACTGCAGTAGACTCCACAGCTCCCGTTCCTGGACTGATATGTAGTCCGGGTTTATAGATCAAGGCACTGTAGTGGTCTGCACAGCTCCCAGCCCTGGACAGATATCTAGTCCGGGGTTAAAGATCAATGAACTGCTGTGGTCGTCACAGCTCCCTTTTTCTGGGCAGATATCTGTTCTGGGTTTATAGATCAATGCACTGCTCTCGTCTGCACAGCTCCCTTTTCCTGGACAGATATCTCGTCCGGGTTTATAGATCAATGCAATGCTGTGGTCTGCACAGCTCACCGTCTGGACAGATATCTAGTCTGGGTTTATTGATCAATGCACTGCTGTGGTCTGAACAGCTCCCCGTCCGAGAGAGATAGCCAATCTGGATTTATAGATCAATGCACTGCTGTGTTCTGCACAGCTCTCCGCCCTAAACAGATATCTAGTCCGGGTTTATCTATCAATGTACTGCTGTGGTCTGCACAGCTCCCCGTCCTGGACAGATATCTACTCCGGGGTTATAGATCAATGCACTGCTGTGGTCTGCACAGCTCCCCGTGCTAAGCAGATATCTAGTGCCGGTTTATAGATCAATGCAATGCTGTGGTCTGCACAGCTCCCCGTCCTGGACAGGTATCTAGTCTGGGTTTATGGATCAATGCACTGCTGTGGCCTGCACAGCTCCACGTGCTGGACAGATATCTAGTCCGGGTTTATCGATCAATGCACTGCTGTGGTCTGCACTGCTCCCCGTCCTGCACAGATATCTAGTCCGGATTTATAGATCAATGCACTGCTGTGGTCTTCACAGCTCCCCATGCTGGACAGATATCTAGTCCGGGTTTATAGATCAATGCACTGCTGTAGTCTGCAAAGCTCCCTTTTCCTGGACAGATATCTCGTCCGGGTTTATAGATCAATCAAATGCTGTGGTCTGCACTGCTCCCCGTGCTGGACAGATATCTAGTCTGAGTTTATAGATCAATGCACTGCTGTGGTTTGCACAGCTCCCTGTGCTGGACAGATATCTAGTCTTGGTTTATAGATCAATGCACTGCTGTGGACTGCACAGCTCCCCGTGCAGGACAGATATCTAGTCTGGGCTTATAGGTCATTGCACTGCTGTGGTCTGCACAGCTCACTCTGCTGGACAGATATGTCGTCTTGGTTTGTAGATCAATGCACTGCTGTGGTCTGCACAGCTCCCCGTGCTGGACAGATATCTAGTCTGGTTTTATAGATCAATGCACTGCTGTGATCCACACATCTCCCCGTCCTGGACAGATATCTCGTCTGGGTTTATAGATCAATGCACTGCTGTGGTCTGCACAGCTCCCCGTCCTGGTCAGATATCTAATCTGGGTTTATAGATCAATGCACTGCTGTGGTCTACACAGCTCCCCGTGCTGTACAGATATCTGGTCCGGGGTTATAGATAAATGAACTGCTGTGGTCTGCACAGCTTCCCGTCTGGACAGATATCTATTCAGGGTTTATAGATCAATGCACTGCTGTGGTCTGCACAGCTCTCCACCCTGGACAGATATCCAGTCTGGGTTTATAGATCAATGCACTGCTGTGGCCTGCACAGCTCCACGTGCTGGACAGATATCTAGTCCGGGTTTATCGATCAATGCACTGCTGTGGTCTGCACTGCTCCCCGTCCTGCACAGATATCCAGTCCGGATTTATAGATCAATGCACTGCTGTGGTCTTCACAGCTCCCCATGGTGGACAGATATCTAGTCCGGGTTTATAGATCAATGCACTGCTGTGGTCCGCACAGCTCCCTTTTCCTGGACAGATATCTCGTCCGGGTTTATAGATCAATGCACTGCTGTGGTCTGCACAGCTCCCTGTGCTGGACAGATATCTAGTCTTGGTTTATAGATCAATGCACTGCTGTAGTCTGCACAGCTACCTGTGCTGGACAGATATCTAGTCTTGGTTTATAGATCAATGCACTGCTGTAGTCTGCACAGCTCCCTTTTCCTGGACAGATATCTCGTCTGGGTTTATAGATCAATGCAATGCTATGGTCTGCACAGCTCGCCGTCCTGGACAGTTATCTAGTCCGGGTTTATAGATCAATGCACTGCTGTGGTCTACACGGCTCTCAGTGCTGGACAGATATCTAGTCCGGGTTTATAGATCAATGCACTGCAGTCGACTCCACAGCTCCCGTTCCTGGACTGATATGTAGTCCGGGTTTATAGGTCAATGCACTGTAGTGGTCTGCACAGCTCCCCGTCCTGGACAGATATCTAGTCCGGGGTTAAAGATCAATGAACTGCTGTGGTCGACACAGCTCCCTTTTTCTGGGCAGATATCTGTTCTGTGTTTATAGATCAATGCACTGCTGTAGTCTGCACAGCTCCCTTTTCCTGGACAGATATCTAGTCCCTGGTTATAGACCAATGCACTGCTATGGTCTGCACAGCTCGCCGTCCTGGACAGTTATCTAGTCTGTGGTTAAAGATCAATGCACTGCTGTGGGCTGCACAGCTCCCCGTCCTGGACAGATATCTAGTCCGGGTTTATAGATCAATGCACTGCTGTAGTCTGCAGAGCTCCCTTTTCCTGGACAGATATCTCGTCCGGGTTTATAGATCAATGCAATGCTGTGGTCTGCACAGCTCCCCGCCCTGGACAGATATCTAATCCGGGTTTATAGATCAATGCACTGCTATGGTCTGCACAGCTCGCCGTCCTGGACAGTTATCTAGTCCGGGTTTATAGATCAATGCACTGCTGTGGTCTACACGGCTCTCAGTGCTGGACAGATATCTAGTCCGGGTTTATAGATCAATGCACTGCAGTAGACTCCACAGCTCCCGTTCCTGGACTGATATGTAGTCCGGGTTTATAGATCAAGGCACTGTAGTGGTCTGCACAGCTCCCAGCCCTGGACAGATATCTAGTCCGGGGTTAAAGATCAATGAACTGCTGTGGTCGTCACAGCTCCCTTTTTCTGGGCAGATATCTGTTCTGGGTTTATAGATCAATGCACTGCTCTCGTCTGCACAGCTCCCTTTTCCTGGACAGATATCTCGTCCGGGTTTATAGATCAATGCAATGCTGTGGTCTGCACAGCTCACCGCCCTGGACAGATATCTAGTCCGGGGTTATATATCATGCACTGCTGTGGTCTGCACAGCTCCCCGCCCTGGACAGATATCCATCCAGGTTTATAGATCAATGCATTGCTGTGGTCTGCACAGCTCGCCGTCCTGGACAGATATCTAGTCTGGGTTTATAGATCAATGCACTGCTGCAGTCTGCACAACTCCCCGTGCTGGACAGAAAACCTGTCCGGGTTTACAGATCAATGCACTGCTGCGGTCTACACAGCTTCGCTTGCTGGACAGATATCTAGTTAGGGTTTATAGATCAATGCACTGCTGTGGTCTACACAGCTCTCAGTGCTGGACAGATTTCTAGTCCGGGTTTATAGATCAATGCACTGCCGTAGACTCCACAGCTCCCGGTCCTGGACAGAGGTGTAGTCCCGGTTTATAGATCAATGCACTGCTGTAGTCTGCACGGCTCCCTTTTCCTGGACAGATATCTCGTCCGGGTTTATAGACCAATGCAATGCTGTGGTCTGCATAGCTCCCCGCCCTGGACAGATATCTAGTCCGGGGTTATAGATCAATGCACTGCTATGGTCTGCACAGCTCGCCGTTCTGGACAGATATCTAGTCTGGGGTTAAAGATCAATGCACTGCTGTGGGCTGCACAGCTCCCCGTCCTGGACAGATATCTAGTCCGGGTTTATAGATCAATGCACTACTGTAGTCTGCACAGCTCCCTTTTCCTGGACAGATATCTCGTCCGGGTTTATAGATCAATGCAATGCTGTTGTCTGCCCAGCTCCCGGTGCTGGCCAGATATCTAGTCTGGGTTTATCGATCAATGCACTGCTGTGTTCTGCACAGTTTCCCGTGCTGGACAGATATCTAGTCCGGGTTTATAGATCAATGCACTGCTGTGGTCTGCACAGCTCCCCGCCCTGGACAGATATCTAGTCTGGGTTTATATATCAATGCACTGCTGTGGTCTGCACAGCTTCCCGTGCTGGACGGATTCTCTTCCGGGTTTATAGATCAATGCACTGCTCCGGTCTACAAAGCTCCCCGTGCTGTTTTGATATCTATTCCATCTTTATAGATCAATGCACTGCTGTGGTCTACACAGCTCCCCGTGCTGGACAGATATCTAGCCTGGGGTTATAGATCAATGCACTGCTGTGGTCTGCACAGCTCCCCATCCTGGACAGATATCTAGTCCGGGTTTATAGATCATTGCACTGCTATGGTCTGCACAGCTCACCGTCTGGACGGATATCTAGTCTGGGTTTATAGATCAATGCACTGCTGTGGTCTGCACAGCTCACCGTCTGGACAGATATCTAGTCTGGGTTTATAGATCAATGCACTGCTGTGGTCTGCACAGCTCACCGTCTGGACAGATATCTAGTCTGGGTTTATAGATCAATGCACTGCTGTGGTCTGCACAGCTCCCCATCCTGGAAAGATATCTAGTCCGGGTTTATAGATCAATGCACTGCTGTGTTCTGCACAGCTCCCCGTCTGAGAGAGATATCCAATCTGGATTTATAGATCAATGCACTGCTGTGTTCTGCACAGCTCTCCGCCCTAAACAGATATCTAGTCCGGGTTTATCTATCAATGTACTGCTGTGGTCTGCACAGCTCCCCGTCGTGGACAGATATCTACTCCGGGTTTATAGATCAATGCACTGCTGTGGTCTGCACAGCTCACCGTGCTAGACAGATATCTCGTGCGGGTTTATAGATCAATGCACTGCTGTGGTCTGCACAGCTCCCCATCCTGTGCAGATATCTAGTCTGGTTTTATAGATCAATGCACTGCTGTGGTCCACACATCTCCCCGTCCTGGACAGATATCTAATCTGGGTTTATAGATCAATGCACTGCTGTGGTCTGCACAGCTCTCCACCCTGGACAGATATCCAGTCTGGGTTTATAGATCAATGCACTGCTGTGGCCTGCACAGCTCCACGTGCTGGACAGATATCTAGTCCGGGTTTATCGATCAATGCACTGCTGTGGTCTGCACGGCTCCCCGTCCTGCACAGATATCCAGTCCGGATTTATAGATCAATGCACTGCTGTGGTCTTCACAGCTCCCCATGGTGGACAGATATCTAGTCCGGGTTTATAGATCAATGCACTGCTGTGGCCTGCACAGCTCCACGTGCTGGACAGATATCTAGTCTGGGTTTATGGATCAATGCACTGCTGTGGCCTGCACAGCTCCACGTGCTGGACAGATATCGAGTCCGGGTTTATCGATCAATGCACTGCTGTGGTCTGCACTGCTCCCCGTCCTGCACAGATATCTAGTCCGGGTTTATAGATCAATGCAGCTCCCCATGCTGGACAGATATCTAGTCCGGGTTTATAGATCAATGCCCTGCTGTAGTCTGCACAGCTCCCTTTTCCTGGACAGATATCTCGTCCGGGTTTATAGATCAATGCAATGCTATGGTCTGCACTGCTCCCCGTGCTGGACAGATATCTAGTCTGAGTTTATCGATCAATGCACTGCTGTGGTCTGCACAGCTCCCTGTGCTGGACAGATATCTAGTCTTGGTTTATAGATCAATGCACTGCTGTGGTCTGCACAGCTCCCCGTGCTGGACAGATATCTAGTCTGGGCTTATAGGTTAATGCACTGCTGTGGTCTGCACAGCTCACTGTGCTGGACAGATATGTCGTCTTGGTTTGTAGATCAATGCACTGCTGTGGTCTGCACAGCTCCCCGTGCTGGACAGATATCTCGTCTGGTTTAATAGATCAATGCACTGCTGTGGTCCACACATCTCCCCGTCCTGGACAGATATCTCGTCTGGGTTTATAGATCAATGCACTGCTGTGGTCTGCACAGCTCCCCGTCCTGGTCAGATATCTAATCTGGGTTTATAGATCAATGCACTGCTGTGGTCTACACAGCTCCCCGTGCTGTACAGATATCTAGTCCGGGGTTATAGATAAATGGACTGCTGTGGTCTGCACAGCTTCCCGTCTGGACAGATATCTATTCAGGGTTTATAGATCAATGCACTGCTGTGGTCTGCACAGCTCTCCACCCTGGACAGATATCCAGTCTGGGTTGATAGATCAATGCACTGCTGTGGTCTGCACAGCTCCCCGTCCTGGACAGGTATCTAGTCTGGGTTTATGGATCAAAGCACTGCAGTGGCCTGCACAGCTCCACGTGCTGGACAGATATCTAGTCCGGGTTTATAGATCAATGCACTGCTGTAGTCTGCACAGCTCCCTTTTCCTGGACAGATATCTCGTCCGGGTTTATAGATCAATGCAATGCTGTGGTCTGCACTGCTCCCCGTGCTGGACAGATATCTCGTCTGAGTTTATACATCAATGCACTGCTGTGATCTGCACAGCTCCCTGTGCTGGACAGATATCTAGTCTTGGTTTATAGATCAATGCACTGCTGTGGTCTGCACAGCTCCCCGTGCTGGACAGATATCTAGTCTGGGCTTATAGGTCAATGCACTGCTGTGGTCTGCACAGATCACTGTGCTGGACAGACATGTCGTCTTGGTTTGTAGATCAATGCACTGCTGTGGTCTGCACAGCTCCCCGTGCTGGACAGATATCTAGTCTGGTTTTATAGATCAATGCACTGCTGTGGTCCACACATCTCCCCGTCCTGGACAGATATCTAATCCGGGTTTATAGATCAATGCACTGCTGTGGTCTGCACAGCTCCCCGTCCTGGTCAGATATCTAATCTGGGTTTTTAGATCAATGCACTGCTGTGGTCTGCACAGCTCTCCACCCTGGACAGATATCCAGTCTGGGTTGATAGATCAATGCACTGCTGTGGTCTGCACAGCTCCCCGTCCTGGACAGGTATCTAGTCTGGGTTTATGGATCAATACACTGCTGTGGCCTGCACAGCTCCACGTGCTGGACAGATATCTAGTCCGGGTTTATCGATCAATGCACTGCTGTGGTCTGCACTGCTCCCCGTCCTGCACAGATATCTAGTCCGGGTTTATAGATCAATGCACTGCTGTGGTCTTCACAGCTCCCCATGTTGGACAGATATCTAGTCCGGGTTTATAGATCAATGCACTGCTGTAGTCTGCACAGCTCCCTGTGCTGGACAGATATCTAGTCTTGGTTTATAGATCAATGCACTGCTGTGGTCTGCACAGCTACCTGTGCTGGACAGATATCTAGTCTTGGTTTATAGATCAATGCACTGCTGTAGTCTGCACAACTCCCTTTTCATGGACAGATATCTAGTCCGTGGTTATAGACCAATGCACTGCTATGGACTGCACGGCTCGCCGTCCTGGACAGATATTAGATTAGATTAGATTAGATTAGATTACTTACAGTGTGGAAACAGGCCCTTCGGCCCAACAAGTCCACACCGCCACGCCGAAGCGCAACCCACCCATACCCCTACATTTACCCCTTACCTAACACTACGGGCAATTTAACATGGCCAATTCACCTGACCTGCACATCTTTGGACTGTGGGAGGAAACCGGAGCACCCGGAGGAAACCCACACAGACACGGGGAGAACGTGCAAACTCCACACAGTTAGTCACCTGAGGCGGGATATCTAGTCTGTGCTTAAAGATCAATGCACTGCTGTGGGCTGCACAGCTCCCCGTCCTGGACAGATATCTAGTCCGGGTTTATAGATCAATGCACTGCTGTAGTCTGCACAGCTCCCTTTTCCTGGACAGATATCTCGTCCGGGTTTATAGATCAATGCAATGCTGTGGTCTGCACAGCTCCCCGGTCTGGACAGATATCTCGTCCGGGTTTATAGATCAATGCACTGCTATGGTCTGCACAGCTCGCCGTCCTGGACAGTTATCTAGTCCGGGTTTATAGATCAATGCACTGCTGTGGTCTACACGGCTCTCAGTGCTGGACAGATATCTAGTCCGGGTTTATAGATCAATGCACTGCAGTAGACTCCACAGCTCCCGTTCCTGGACTGATATGTAGTCCGGGTTTATAGATCAATGCACTGTAGTGGCCTGCACAGCTCCCCGTCCTGGACAGATATCTAGTCCGGGGTTTATAGATCAATGAACTGCTGTGGTCGACACAGCACCCTTTTCCTGGGCAGATATCGGTTCTGGGTTTGTAGATCAATGCACTGCTCTCGTCTGCACAGCTCCCTTTTCCTGGACAGATATCTCGTCCGGGTTAAAGATCAATGCAATGCTGTGGTCTGCACAGCTCCCCGCCCTGGACAGATATCTAGTCCGGGGTAATATATCATGCACTGCTGTGGTCTGCACAGCTCCCCGCCCAGGACAGATATCCAGTCCAGGTTTATAGATCAATGCATTGCTGTGGTCTGCACAGCTCGCTGTCCTAGACAGATATCTAGTCTGGGTTTATAGATCAATGCACTGCTGCAGTCTGCACAACTCCCCGTGCTGGACAGAAAACCTGTCCGGGTTTATAGATCAATGCACTGCTGCGGTCGACACAGCTTCGCTTGCTGGACAGATATCTAGTTAGGGTTAATAGATCAATGCACTGCTGTGGTCTACACAGCTCTCAGTGCTGGACAGATTTCTAGTCCGGGTTTATAGATCAATGCACTGCCGTAGACTCCACAGCTCCCGGTCCTGGACAGAGGTGTAATCCGGGTTTATAGATCAATGCACTGCTGTGGTCTGCACAGCTCCCAATGCTGGACTGATATCTAGTCTGGGTTTATAGATCAATGCACTGCTGTGGTCTGCACAGCTCCCCATCCTGGACAGATATCTAGTCCGGGTTTATAGATCAATGCACTGCTGTGTTCTGCACAGCTCCCCGTCCTGGACAGATATCTACTCCGGGGTTATAGATCAATGCACTGCTGTGGTCTGCACAGCTCCCCGTGCGAGACAGATATCTAGTGCGGGTTTATAGATCAATGCACTGCTGTGGTCTGCACAGCTCACCGTCTGGACAGATATCTAGTCTGGGTTTATAGATCAATGCATTGCTGTGGTCTGCACACCTCCCCATCCTGGACAGATATCCAATCAGGGTTTATAGATCAATGCACTGCTGTGGTCTGCACAGCTCCCCGTCCTGGACAGGTATCTAGTCTGGGTTTATGGATCAATGCACTGCTGTGGCCTGCACAGCTCCACGTGCTGGACAGATATCTAATCCGGGTTTATCGATCAATGCACTGCTGTGGTCTGCACAGCTCCCCGTCCTGCACAGATATCTAGTCCGGGTTTATAGATCAATGCACTGCTGTGGTCTGCACAGCACCCCATGCTGGACAGATATCTAATCCGGGTTTATCGATCAATGCACTGCTGTGGTCTGCACAGCTCCCCATCCTGGACAGATATCTATTCTGGGTTTATCGATCAATGCACTGCTGTGGTCTGCACAGCTCCCCGTGCTGGACAGATATCTAGTGCGGGTTTATAGATCAAAGCACTGCTGTGGTCTGCACAGCTCCCCATCCTGGACAGATATCTAGTCTCGGTTTAGAGATCAATGCACTGCTGTGGTCCACACATCTCCCCGTCCTGGACAGATATCTAAACTGGGTTTTTTAATCAATGCACTGCTGTGGTCTACACAGCTTCCCGTCTGGACAGATATCTATTCAGGGTTTATAGATCAATGCACTGCTGTGGTCTGCACAGCTCTCCACCCTGGCTGGATATCCAGTCTGGGTTTATAAATCAATGCACTGCTGTGGTCTACACAGCTTCCCGTCTGGACAGATATCTATTCAGTGTTTATAGATCAATGCACTGCTGTGGTCTGCACAGCTCCCTGTCCTGGACACGTATCTAGTCTGGGTTTATGGATCAATGCACTGCTGTGGCCTGCACAGCTCCACGTGCTGGACAGATATCTAGTCCGGGTTTATCGATCAATGCACTGCTGTGGTCTGCACAGCTCCCTGTCCTGCACAGATATCGAGTCCGGGTTTATAGATCAATGCACTGCTGTGGCCTGCACAGCTCCCCGTGCTGGACAGATATCTAGGCCGGGTTTATAGATCAATGCACTGCTGTAGTCTGCACAGCTCCCTTTTCCTGGACAGATATCTCGTCCGGGTTTATAGATCAATGCAATGCTGTGGTCTGCACAGCTCCCCGTGCTGGACAGATATCTAGTCTGAGTTTATAGATCAATGCACTGCTGTGGTCTGCACAGCTCCCCGTGCTGGACAGATATCTCGTTCTGGTTTATCGATCAATGCACTGCTGTAGTCTGCACAGCTCCCTTTTCCTGGACAGATATCTAGTCCGGGGTTATAGATCAATGCACTGCCGTAGACTCCACAGCTCCCGGTCCTGGACAGAGGTGTAGTCCGGGTTTATAGATCAATGCACTGCTGTGGTCTGCACAGCTCCCAATGCTGGACAGATATCTAGTCTGGGTTTATAGATCAATGCACTGCTGTGGTCTGCACAGCTCCCCATCCTGGACAGATATCTAGTCCGGGTTTATAGATCAATGCACTGCTGTGTTCTGCACAGCTCCCCGTCCTGGACAGATATCTACTCCGGGGTTATAGATCAATGCACTGCTGTGGTCTGCACAGCTCCCCGTGCGAGACAGATATCTAGTGCGGGTTTATAGATCAATGCACTGCTGTGGTCTGCACAGCTCACCGTCTGGACAGATATCTAGTCTGGGTTTATAGATCAATGCATTGCTGTGGTCTGCACACCTCCCCATCCTGGACAGATATCCAATCAGGGTTTATAGATCAATGCACTGCTGTGGTCTGCACAGCACCCCGTCCGAGAGAGATATGCAATCTGGATTTATATATCAATGCACTGCTGTGTTCTGCACAGCTCTCCGCCCTAAACAGATATCTAGTCCGGGTTTATCTATCAATGTACTGCTGTGGTCTGCACAGCTCCCCGTCCTGGACAGATATCTACTCCGGGGTTATAGATCAATGCACTGCTGTGGTCTGCACAGCTCCCCGTGCTAAGCAGATATCTAGTGCGGGTTTATAAATCAATGCACTGCTGTGGTCTGCACAGCTCGCCATCCTGTACAGATATCTAGTCTGGTTTTATAGATCAATGCACTGCTGTGGTCCACACATCTCCCCGTCGTGGACAGATATCTAATCTGGGTTTATAGATCAATGCACTGCTGTGATCTGCACAGCTCCCCGTCATGGACAGATATCAAATCTGGGTTTATAGATCAATGCACTGCTGTGGTCTACACAGCTCCCCGTGCTGTACAGATATCTAGTCTGGGTTTATAGATAAATGGACTGCTGTGGTCTGCACAGATTCCAGTCTGGACAGATATCTATTCAGGGTTTATAGATCAATGCACTGCTGTGGTCTGCACAACTCTCCACCCTGGACAGATATCCAGTCTGGGTTGATAGATCAATGCACTGCTGTGGTCTGCACAGCTCCCCGTCCTGGACAGGTATCTAGTCTGGGTTTATGGATCAATGCACTGCTGTGGCCTGCACAGCTCCACGTGCTGGACAGCTATCTAATCCGGGTTTATCGATCAATGCACTGCTGTGGTCTGCACAGCTCCCCGTCCTGCACAGATATCTAGTCCGGGTTTATAGATCAATGCACTGCTGTGGTCTGCACAGCTCCCCATGCTGGACAGATATCTAATCCGGGTTTATCGATCAATGCACTGCTGTGGTCTGCACAGCTCCCCACCCTGGACAGATATCTATTCTGGGTTTATCGATCAATGCACTGCTGTGGTCTGCACAGCTCCCCGTGCTGGACAGATATCTAGTGCGGGTTTATAGATCAAAGCACTGCTGTGGTCTGCACAGCTCCCCATCCTGGACAGATATCTAGTCTCGGTTTAGAGATCAATGCACTGCTGTGGTCCACACATCTCCCCGTCCTGGACAGATATCTAATCTGGGTTTTTTAATCAATGCACTGCTGTGGTCTACACAGCTTCCCGTCTGGACAGATATCTATTCAGGGTTTATAGATCAATGCACTGCTGTGGTCTGCACAGCTCTCCACCCTGGATAGATATCCAGTCTGGGTTTATAAATCAATGCACTGCTGTGGTCTACACAGCTTCCCGTCTGGACAGATATCTATTCAGTGTTTATAGATCAATGCACTGCTGTGGTCTGCACAGCTCCCTGTCCTGGACACGTATCTAGTCTGGGTTTATGGATCAATGCACTGCTGTGGCCTGCACAGCTCCACGTGCTGGACAGATATCTAGTCCGGGTTTATCGATCAATGCACTGCTGTGGTCTGCACAGCTCCCTGTCCTGCACAGATATCGAGTCCGGGTTTATAGATCAATGCACTGCTGTGGCCTGCACAGCTCCCCGTGCTGGACAGATATCTAGGCCGGGTTTATAGATCAATGCACTGCTGTAGTCTGCACAGCTCCCTTTTTCCTGGACAGATATCTCGTCCGGGTTTATAGATCAATGCAATGCTGTGGTCTGCACAGCTCCCCGTGCTGGACAGATATCTAGTCTGAGTTTATAGATCAATGCACTGCTGTGGTCTGCACAGCTCCCCGTGCTGGACAGATATCTCGTTCTGGTTTATCGATCAATGCACTGCTGCAGTCTGCACAGCTCCCTTTTCCTGGACAGATATCTAGTCCGGGGTTATAGATCAATGCACTGCTATGGTCTGGACAGCTCGCCGTCCTGGACAGATATCTAGTCTGGGGTTAAAGATCAATGCACTGCTGTGGGCTTCACAGCTCCCCGTCCTGGACAGATATCTAGTCCGGGTTTATAGATCAATGCACTGCTGTAGTCTGCACAGCTCCCTTTTCCTGGACAGATATCTCGTCCGGGTTTATAGATTAATGCAATGCTGTGGTCTGCACTGCTCCCAGCCCTGGACAGATATCTAGTCCGGGGTTAAAGATCAATGCACTGCTGTGGTCGACACAGCTCCCTTTTCCTGGGCAGATATCTGTTCTGGGTTTATAGATCAATGCACTGCTCTCGTCTGCACAGCTCCCCGCCCTGGACAGATATCTAGTCCGGGGTTATATATCATGCACTTCTGTGGTCTGCACAGCTCCCCGCCCTGGACAGATATCCAGTCCAGGTTTATAGATCAATGCATTGCTGTGGTCTGCACAGCTCGCCGTCCTGGACAGATATCTAGTCTGGGTTTATAGATCAATGCACTGCAGCAGTCTGCACAACTCCCCGTGCTGGACAGATATCTAGTCCGGGGTTATACATCAATGCACTGCTATGGTCTGCACAGCTCGCCGTCCTGGACAGTTATCTAGTCCGGGTTTATAGATCAATGCACTGCTGTGGTCTACACGGCTCTCAGTGCTGGACAGATATCTAGTCCGGGTTTATAGATCAATGCACTGCAGTAGACTCCACAGCTCCCGTTCCTGGACTGATATGTAGTCCGGGTTTATAGATCAATGCACTGTAGTGCTCTGCACAGCTCCCCGTCCTGGACAGATATCTAGTCCGGGGTTTAAGATCAATGCACTGCTGTGGTCGACACAGCTCCCTTTTCCTGGGCAGATATCTGGTCTGGGTTTATAGATCAATGCACTGCTGTAGTCTGCACAGCTCCCTTTTCCTGGACAGATATCTCGTCCGGGTTTATAGATCAATGCAATGCTGTGGTCTGCACAGCTCCCCGCCCTGGACAGATATCTAGTCCGGGGTTATATATCATGCACTTCTGTGGTCTGCACAGCTCCCCGCCCTGGACAGATATCCAGTCCAGGTTTATAGATCAATGCATTGCTGTGGTCTGCACAGCTCGCCGTCCTGGACAGACATCTAGTCTGGGTTCATAGATCAATGCACTGCTGTGGTCTGGACAACTCCCCGTGCTGGACAGAAAACCTGTCCGGGTTTATAGATCAATGCACTACTGCGGTCTGCACAGCTTCGCTTGCTGGACAGATATCTTGTCCGGGTTTATAGATCAATGCACTGCCGTAGACTCCACAGCTCCCGGTCCTGGACAGAGGTGTAGTCCGGGTTTATAGATCAATGCACTGCTGTGGTCTGCACAGCTCTCAGTGCTGGACAGATATCTAGACCGGGGTTATAGATCAATGCATTGTTGCAGTTTGCACAGCCCCCGTGCTGGACAGATATCTAGTCCGGGTTTATCGATCAATGCACTGCTGTAGTCTGCACAGCTCCCCGTGCTGGACAGATATCTAGTCCGGGTTTATAGTTCAATGCACTGCTGTGGTCTGCACAGCTCCCGGTCCTGGACAGATATCTAGTCTAGGTTTATAGATCAATGCACTGCTGTGGTCTGCACAGCTCCCCGTCCTGGACAGATATCTAGTCTGGGTTTATAGATCAATGCACTGCTGTTGTTTGCACAGCTCCCGGTGCTGGCCAGATATCTAGTCTGGGTTTATCGATCAATGCACTGCTGTGGTCTGCACAGTTTCCCGTGCTGGACAGATATCTAGTCCGGGTTTATAGATCAATGCACTCCTGTGGTCTGCACAGCTCCCCGCCCTGGACAGATATCTAGTCTGGGTTTATATATCAATGCACTGCTGTGGTCTGCACAGCTCCCCGTGCCGCACGGATTCTCTTCCAGGTTTGTAGATCAATGCACTGCTCCGGTCTACAAAGCTCCCCGTGCTGTTTTGATATCTATTCCAGCTTTATAGATCAATGCCCTGCTGTGGTCTGCACAGCTCCCAGTGCTGGACAGATATCTAGTCTGGGTTTATAGATCAATGCACTGCTGTGGTCTGCACAGCTCCCAGTGCTGGACAGATATCTCGTCTGGGTTTATAGATCAATGCACTACTGTGTCTGCACAGCTCCCCATCCTGGACAGATATCTAGTCCGGGTTTATAGATCAATGCACTGCTATGGTCTGCACAGCTCACCGTCTGGACGGATATCTTGTCTGGGTTTATAGATCAATGCACTGCTTTGGTCTGCACAACTCCCCATCCTGGACAGATATCTAGTCCGTGTTTATAGATCAATGCACTGCTGTGGTCTGCACAGCTCACCGTCTGGACAGATAACTCGTCTGGGTTTATAGATCAATGCACTGCTGTGGTCTGGAACAGCTCCCCCTCCTAGAGAGATATCCAATCTGGATTTATAGATCAATGCACTGCTATGTTCTGCACAGCTCACCGCCCTAAACAGATATCTAGTCCGGGTTTATCGATCAATGCACTGCTGTGGTCTGCACAGCTCCCCGACCTGGACAGATATCTACTCCGGGGTTATAGATCAATGCACTGCTGTTGTGTGCACAGCTCCCGGTGCTGGACAGATATCTAGTCTGGGTTTATAGATCAATGCACTGCTGTTGTCTGCACAGCTCCCCGTGCTGGACAGATATCAGGTCTGAGTTTATAGATCAATGCACTGCTGTGGTCTGCACAGATCCCTGTGCTGGACAGATATCTAGTCGTGGTTTATAGATCAATGCACTGTTGTGGTCTGCACAGCTCACTGTGCTGGACAGATATCTAGTCTTGGTTTATCAATCAATGCACTTCTGTGGTCTGCACAGTTCCCAATGCTGGACAGATGTCTAGTCCGGGTTTATAGATCAATGCATTGCAGAGGTCTACACAGCACCCCGTCCTGGACATATGTCTAGTCCGGGGTTAAAATTCAATGCAGTGCTGTGGGCTACACAACTCCCCGTACTGGACAGATATCTAGTCTAGTCTGGGTTTATAGATCAATGCACTGCTGCGGTCTGCACAGCTCCCTTTTCCTGAACAGATATCTCGTCCGGGTTTATAGATCAATGCAATGCTGTGGTCTGCAAAGCTCCCCGTCCTGGACAGATATCTAGTCCGGGGTTATATATCATGCACTGCTGTGGTCTGCACAGCTCCCCGTCCTGGACAGATATCAAGTCTGGGGTTAAAGATCAATGCACTGCTGTTGTCTGCACAGCTCCCCGTGCTGGACCGATATCTAGTCCGGGTTTATAGATCAATGCACTGCTGTGGTCTGCACAGCTCCCCATCCTGGACAGATATCTAGTCTGCGTTTATCGATCAATGCACTGCTGTGGTCTGCAAAGCTCCCCATTCTGTACCGATATCTTGTCTCGGTTTATAGAGCAATGCACTGCTGTGGTCTGCACAGCTCCCCGTGCTGGAAGATATCTCGTCAGGGTTCATAGATCAATGCACTGCTGTTGTCTGCACAGCTCCCGGTGCTGGACAGATATCTAGTCTGGGTTTATCGATCAATGCACTGAAGTGGTCTGCACAGCTCCCCGTGCTGGACAGATATCTCGTCCGGGTTTATAGATCAATGCACTGCTGTGGTCTGCACAGCTTCCCGTGCTGGACAGATATCTAGTCCGGGTTTATAGATCAATGCACTGCTGTGGTCTACACAGCTCTCAGTGCTGGACAGATATCTAGTCCGGGTTTATAGGTCAATACACTGCAGTAGACTACATATCTTCCGGTCCTGGACAGATATGTAGTCCGGGTTTACAGATCAATGCACTGCTGTTGTCTGCACAGCTCCCCGTGCTGGACAGATATCTAGTCCGGGTTTATAGATCAATGCACTGCTGTGGTCTGCACAGCTCCCCATCCTGGACAGATATCTAGTCTGCGTTTATCGATCAATGCACTGCTGTGGTCTGCAAAGCTCCCCATTCTGTGCAGATATCTTGTCTCGGTTTATAGATCAATGCACTGCTGTGGTCTGCACAGCTCCCCGTGCTGGAAGATATCTCGTCAGGGTTCATAGATCAATGCACTGCTGTTGTCTGCACAGCTCCCGGTGCTGGACAGATATCTAGTCTGGGTTTATCGATCAATGCACTGAAGTGGTCTGCAGAGCTCCCCGTGCTGGACAGATATCTCGTCCGGGTTTATAGATCAATGCACTGCTGTGGTCTGCACAGCTTCCCGTGCTGGACAGATATCTAGTCCGGGTTTATAGATCAATGCACTCCTGCGGTCTGCACTGCTCCCCCCCCCCCCCCCCTGACAGATATCTAATCTGGCTTTATATATCAATGCACTGCTGTGGTCTGCACAGCTTCCCGTGCTGGACGGATTCTCTTACGGGTTCATAGATCAATGCACTACTCCGGTCGACAAAGCTCCTGTGCTGGTTTGATATCTATTCCAGCTTTATAGATCAATGCACTGCTGTAGTCTACACAGCTCCCAGTGCTGGACAGATATCTAGTCGGGGTTTATAGAACAATGCACTGCTGTGGTCTGCACAGCTCCACGTCCTGGACAGATATCTACTCCAGGGTTACAGATCAATGCACAGCTGTGGACTGCACAGCTCCCCGCGCTGTGCAGATATCTCGCCTGGGTTTATAGATCAATGCACTGCTGTTGTCTGCACAGCTCCCGGGGTTGGACAGATATCTACTCCAGGGTTACAGATCAATGCACAGCTGTGGTCTGCACAGCTCCCCGCGCTGTGCAGATATCTCGCCTGGGTTTATAGATCAATGCACTGCTGTTGTCTGCACAGCTCCCGGGGTTGGACAGATATCTAGTCTGGGTATATACATCAATGCACTGCGGTGGTCTGCACAGCATACTGTGCTCGACAGATATCTAGTCTGGGTTTATAGATCAATGCACTGCTGTGGTCTGCACAGCTCCCCGTGCTGGACAGATATCTCTTACGGGTTTATAGATCAATGCACTGCTCTGGTCGACACAGTTCCCCGTGCTGGATTGATATCTATTCCGGGTTTATCGATCAATGCACTGCTGTGGTCTGCACAGCTCCCCGCCCTGGACAGACATCCAGTCCGGGGTGAAAGATCAATGCACTGCTGTGGTGTGCACAGCTCCCTGTGCTGGACAGATATGTAGTCTTGCTTTATAGATCAATGCACTGCTCTGGTCTGCACAGCTCCCTGTGCTGGACAGTTATGTAGTCTTGGTTTATCGATCAATGCTCTGCTGTGGGCTACACAGCTCCCCGTGCTGGACAGATATCTGGTCTGGGTTTCTTGATCAATGCACTGCTGTGGTCTGCACAGCTCCCTTTTCCTGGACAGATATCTCATCCGGGTTCATACATCAATGCGATGCTGTGGTCTGCACAGCTCCCCGTCCTGGACAGATATCTAGTCTGGGTTTATAGATCAATGCACTGCTGCAGTCTGCACAGCTCCCCGTGCTGGACAGATATCTAGTCCGGGTTTATAGATCAATGCACTGCTGTGGCCAATACAGCTCTCAGTGCGGGACAGATATCTAGTCCGCATTTATAGATCAATGCACTGCTGTGGTCTACACAGCTCCCCGTCCTGGACAGATATCTAGTCTGGGTTTATAGATCAATGCACTGCTGTGGTCTGCATAGCTCCCCATCCTGGACAGATATCTCATCTGGGTTTATATATCCATGCACTGCTGTGGTCTGCACAGCTCTCCGACCTGGACAGATATCTACTCTGTGTTTATCGATCAATGCACTGCTGTGGTCTGCACAGCTCCCCGTGCTGGACAGATATCTAATCTGGGTTTATAGATCAATGCCCTGCTGTGGTCTGCACGGCTCCCCTCCGTGGACAGATATCTAGTCCGGGTTTATAGATCAATGCACTGCTGTGGTCTACACAGCTCCCCGTCCTGTACAGATCTCTAGTCTGGGCTTATATATCAATGCACTGCTGTGGTCTGCTTTGCTTCCCATGCTAAATACTTGCTGGAGGATCACAGCAATCCATGCAGCATTAGGAGGTGTTGAATTTGATGTTTCAGGTGTAGCCCTCCTTCAGGATTCTTACAGAATGGTTCCACCTCCTGATGCTCTCAGGATTGCTGTGTTCTCCCACCTTCCTGACTGTCTACTTTGGACTCCAGCGTCTGCAGCTTTTCTGTCTCTGTCACAGCTTCCCAAACTGGACAGATGTCTAGCCTGCGTTTGAAGATAAGTGATGTGACATGATCTATGCAGTGTTTCAACCTGGACAGATTGCTGGCTTGCACTGTCCAGTGCAATGGATTAATGTGGACAGATTGCCGGTTTATAGTGAGCAGTACATTAGCCTGGACTACACAGTGTTCCCCGGTGAACAGATATCTCCTCTGGGTGTATGGTTCCTGGGCTGGTTCTGTGAGGTGGATTGAGAAAGTGGTATATCTCACCATTTCAGCTGATCTGGCAATGCCTTTAGTTCCCATTCCTGTGATTGGACCCTCCGTCTCTCACCCCATTAATGTTACAGTGTGTCCAGGTACAGGACATCATGTTGGTGGGGGGGGGGGAGGGGGAAAGGTGATGGACAGGTCAAGGGCTTACCCGGAATGTTGTGTCCCTGACATTCTATAACTGACATTCCCCGGAACATTCTGTCCCCAACATTCTATAACTGTCATTCCCCGGAACGTTCTGTCCCTGACATTGTTTGTGAACGGCCGGACGTCAGTGAATTGAACAAACGATAAGATCCCGAGGGAAGAGATCACGTTCCAGGGAGAAGGAGACACTGTTCCGAAGGCCCCTCAGGCAGTTAAAGGCGTGAATACGTTTTCCCTGCGTTTACATTTCTTCACGACACAGGATCGACCACAATTTAGACCAAAATACAGGAATTCCCAAACTCCGTTTGTGTTCAGGAAACTGGGAGAGAATCCTTCAGGACAACAACATTTCCATCCTCCGTATTAGGAACTGGGAAGGAGTGACCTGTGTCTGCTCTCGAGTCATCGTGTGTGTGGGAATGTTCGAGAAACCATCTGTCCTTATGGATGTGTCTCTGTGTGTTTGGGGAGGGGGGGAGTTTCTGTGGTTTATGTCACATTTTTGTCAGTAATTCCAACCTTCCCATTTGTTATTCCAGCTCCAATTATTTTAATAAATCCCTGAATACAGGGACACATTTGAAAATCTCACTGGGTCCCCGATCAAACGTGTCCCTTTGCCTCCAGGCTGATGGATAATGGGTTTGTTTTCCTTCCTCACAGTTAACGTAGTGACCATCTACGTCCTGCTTTATAAAGATTGTGGATTGTCTCCAAGTGTCAGACGTTACCTGGGGGCCATGGCAGCGGCGGATCTCCTGGTCATTATCCTCGACCTGATCCTGAGACACATTCCCATTGCTTATCTGGATCAGTTTTATTTCCTGAGGGACTCCGTCCACGTGTGTAATATCCACGCCGTCCTGCTTTATGCAGCCACTGACTGCTCTGTCTGGTTCACCGTCACTTTCACCTTTGATCGGTTTGTGGCCATTTGTTGCCAGAAGCTGAAATGTAAATATTGCAGTGAGAAAACGGCGGCTGTGGTTCTGGGAGCAGTGACTGTGCTGAGCTGTTTAAAGAACATTTCCTGGTATTTTATGTTCACGGCTCGGTATTGGGTGGGGAACGACCCCTGGTTTTGTGAGGTAACAGACGCTGTTCTATTCTCCAGTGTCTGGGGTACAATCGAGTTCCTCCATCACATTCTAACCCCGTGTGTCCCATTTCTCCTGATTCTGCTGCTCAATGTTCTCACCGTCAGACACATTTTAGTGACAAGCAGAGCCCGCAGGAGACTCCGCGCTCACACCAATGGGGACGCTCAGTCTGACACTGAAATGAGACACCGGAAAAAATCCATCATTTTACTGTTTGTGATCTCGGCCAATTTCATCCTGTTATGGTCAACATTCATGCTGTTTTCTATATGGAACCGGATGTGGTTTATTGGGTATAAGTCTGTGTATCTCCATCCCTTTGTGCAGGAATTGGGCTTCATGCTGCAGCTCCTCAGTTGCTGCACAAACACCGCGATTTATGCCGTGACCCAGACTAAGTTCAGGCAGCAGCTGAAGAATGTGCTGAAATATCCCTTCACGCAAATTCATCCATCCATCAAATTCCCTCATTAATCAATCCATCCGGGATTTTCTCATATCAGTTCAGTGTTTCAGCGATGGAGCAGCCTGTCGCTATGGTAACAGACTGAGGGTAGCGCTGGTTTCTCCATCCTTATCCCACAGGGGGTAACAGGGACACATTTCAATGTTTCTCACAACTCAGGGGCCAGTGAGAAAAGGCACCATCCCACTGACTGTATCCATCACTTACATTTGTAACCAATAAAAATGTTGATTAAAGTGTGCCGTGCAGCAGAGTGACCGAGGTTGTTGTGTGTCTTTGTGTTGAAGAAGCTGAGCTGGAGAGAAACAGACTCAGCCCCAAGTCCTGGTCCTCAGGGAAGGGGAGGGCACAGCACCCTGAGCTCAGGAGCTGGGTTTAACTCCCTATGCCCCCTCCCACTCTAACCTGGCCTCCCCATTTCCTCTCCCCTACTCTTTCTCATCACTTCTCTCCCTTTCTCTCTCTCTTTCTGCACACTGTCTCTTTCTCACCTCCTCTCCCTTTCATTCTCTCGTCCCCTCTCAGACACTCCTCAACCCCGATTTCTCCACCTGCCTCCACTATTGTTTCTCCATCCCCCTCCCCCTCTCTCTTTCAAACCCCCAACACGAGATTCTCCACCTGCCTCCACTCTTCACTCTCCCCCTCATCCTTACTCTCTCTCTCCTGCCGTCTCTGTCTCCCTCCCGCAATTCCTTCTCTACCCCATTTTCCATCCTCCATTTCCCACATCTCTCTATCATCTCACCCCACCCCCACACGCAGACTCACAACTAACTCCAAGTCTCTGGGTTAGAGGGAGAGGGAATGGCCAGGGAGACAGAGTGTGTCAGAGAGAGAGGGAGGGACAGAAGGAAGAGAGATTCAGTCAGAGATAAACGGAGGGAGGTGGCGAGAGAGAGACACCGAGGGAGGGGTATCGCGAGTGAGAGAACGGGGAGAGAGATTGAAGGAGCAGAGAGAGAGAACAGGGGGCAAGAGAGAGATAGGGTGAAGTAGGGAGAGAGAGAGACAGGGGAGAAGATAATGCGAGGCAGAGGCAAGAGAGAGAGAGACAGAGAGAGAGAGACAGAGAGGTGCGAGGTTGGGAACGAGAGAGAAAGAGGGCAAGTCTTAGAGAGAGAGGGAAAAGGAGAGAGAAAGTGGAAGAGAGCGATGGGGAGGCGAGAGAGAGAGAAGAGGAGAGAGTGAAGAGAGAAAAAGAATGAGGGCTGAGAGAATGAGTGAGAGGCAGGGGTGAGAGATAGAGGGAGGGGCAAAAAAGCGGCAAGTAGAGAGAGATACAGGCGGCAAGAGAGAAAGGGTCGAGAAAGAGGGGTCTCTAGAGAGAGAGTAGGGGATCGAGAGAGAGAGGGGCAAGGAAGCAGGCGGGAGAGTGAGTGAGAGGGCGAGTGAGAGAAAGTTTGTGAGGGCGAGAGAGACTGGGCAAGAGAGAGTTAGAGTGGGTGAGAAAGTGATGATTTGAGTGAGAGAGAGACAAACGGGATGAGAAAGACATAGAGGTGAGAGAGAGGGAGTGAGAGAGGGGAGGGCAAGACAGACAGAAGGAGGGGGAAGGAGAGAGGGGGTGAGAGAAAGAAGAAGCGAGAGAGGGAGGCGTTAAGACATCAAGAAAGAGAGATTGGTAAGAGATATTGAGGGGCGAGAGAGGGAGAGGGAGCAAGAGAGATAAAAGGAGCAAGAGACAAAAACAGGGTTTGAGAGAGATGGAGGCAAAAGAGTGATAGAGGAGGTAAGAGCGAGGACGCGAAGAAGAGAGAAAGGGGTTGAGAGAGAGAGCGCGAGGGCAAGAAAGAGAGTGAGGGCGAGAGAGAGAGAGGACGAGAGAGAGAGTGTTGTGTTGGGAGAGAGCGAGGGCGAGAGAGATGAGAGAGAGGGAGAGGAATGTCAAGAAGGAGAGAGAGGGCTCCGTGAGAGGAGGCTTGACAGTGAAAGGGTGGGAGAGAGAAAGGGTGACAGCGAGAGCGCAGGGGCAAGACAGGGCGAGACAAAAAGAGAGAGAGAGAGAGTGAAAGAGAGAGAGGGAGAAAAAAAACGGGAGAGAGAGAATAAGGGGACTGAAGAGAGTCAGCGAGAGCAATGTAAAGAGAGAAAGAGAGAGTTAGGGGAGAGATAAAGAGACAGGGTGCGTGAGAGAATGATGGAGCGATGGTGAGAGAGAGGAAAGAGAGAGGATGGGTGAGAAGGAGAGAAGGCTGGGAGAGGGTTGTCGAGAGCGAGAGAGAAGGGACGAGGGTGGCAGTGGAAGAGAGAGGGTGAGAGCGAGGGAGCGAAATAGTGGGGCAAGAGAGAGGAGGTGAGAGAGGGAGATAGCGAGAGAGAGACATGAGAGGAAAGAGAGAGAGAAGGACAGACAGAGGGCGAGCAGTAGAGAGAGAGGGTGAGACAGAGAATGAGCGAGAGAGAGATTGAGAGAGAGAGGCTGAGCGAGAGAAAGAGAGGAGCTGAGCAATACAGAGAGAGAGGGGGCTAGAGAGGTAGGGGTGGCGGCAAGAGAAAGCGAGACGGGGGCGATAACGAGAGAGAGAAGGGGAGAGAGAGAAAGAGACAGAGAGAGATGAGGTGATAGTGACTTGAAAGAGAGAGAGAGAGACAGAGAGAGAGAGAGAGATAGAGCAAGGGAGGAGATGGGTCCAGAGAGAGAGAGAGAAAGTGAGAGAGAAAGAGTGAGAGAGAGTGACAGAGAGAGAAAGTGATAGAGGGAGACAGACAGACAGAGCGACGAGATGGTGGGTAGAGAGCAACAGAGTGAGAGTGGGCGAGAGAGAGAGAATGTGCAGGGAGAGTGAATGAGCAGGGAGAGATAGGGTGAGGGGGAGAGAGAGCGGCGCAAGAGAGAGGGGGCAGAGAGAGAGGTGGGCAAGAGAGAGGGGGATGATAGAGAGAGTGGGCGAGAGAGAGGGGGCGAGAGAGAGTGGGGGCAAGGAATGGCGAAAGAGGGTGTGGCGAAAGAGAGGGGGGCGAAAGGAGGGGCAAAAGAGGGGGACGAAAGAGGGGGACAAAAGGGGAGTGAAAGTGGGGGGCGAGTGAGAGAGAGTGAGGACGAGAGAGAGAGGGAGTTGAGAGAGAGGGAGACAGGGGTTGGAGAGGGGGAGGGGGTTGAGAGAGAGAGGGCATGAGCGAGGGGGGGCGAGAGAGGTGGGTGAGAAAGAGGGGGCGAGAGAGTGAGGGAGAGAGAGAGGGGAAGAGAGAGAGGGGAGAGTGAGAGGGGAGAGAGGGGATGGAGAGGGGGAGATGGAGTGTGAGAGAGGGGTTTGAGGCAGGGGGCGATATTGAATGGGGTTGACGAGGGTGTGGTGTTGGATGGGGTTGGGGGATGGGGGCAGTTTTGGATTGGGTTGGGTATGGGGACGGTGTTGGACGGGTTTGGGGAGGGTGCGATATTTGATGGGGTTGAGGGAAGGGGGTGGTGTTGAATGGCGTTGTGGGAGAGGGCGGTGTTGGGTGGGTTTGGGGAGGGGGCGATATTTGATGGGGTTGGGGAAGGGGGTGGTGTTGGACAGGGTTGTGGGAGGGAGCGGTGTTGGACGGGGTTGGGGAGGGGACAGTGTTGGGGAGGTGGAGGTGTTGGACGGGGTTGGGGAGTGGATTCGAAGCAGGGTAGCAGTGTTGGATGGGAGCAGCGGGCATGGGTTTGGGTGTGGGGTGTGGTGCTGAGTGCGGGAGGCGGGGGTCATCTTGGACGGCAGTGAGAGTCAGGCTGTGGTGTGTGTGGATGGCGGTGAAAGTCAGGCTGGCGGCAGTTTGTGGACGGGGGTGAGGGTCAGGCTGGGGACGTTATGTGGACGGCAGTGAGGTTCAGGCTGGGTGCAGGTTTGGATGGTGGTGGGGGTCAGGCTGGGGGCAGTGTGTGGAGGGGCAGTGAGGTTCATGCTGTGGGTGGTGTTGGCTGGCGTTGAAGGTCAGGGTGGGGGCGTTGTGTGTAGGGTGGTGAGGGTCAGTTTGGGGGTGGTGTTGTGCGGTGGTGGGGGTCAGGATGGAGGCGGTGAGTGGACGTTGGTGAGAGAGTCAGGTTGAGAGCGGTGTGTGGACGGCAATGAGGGTCAGGCTGGGGGAAGTGTGTGGGCAGCAGTGACGGTTAGGGTTGGACAGTGGTGAGGGTCAGGCTGGGGCTGGTGTGTGGATGGTGGTGAGGTTCATTCTGGGGCAGTGTGTGGACAGCGGTGAGGGTCAGGTTGGGGGCGGTGTATGGGTGGCAGCGATGTTTATTCTGGGGGTGGTGTGTGGATGGCAGTGAGAGTCAGGCTGGGGGCAGTGTGTGGATAGCAGTGAGGGTCAGGCTGGAGGCGGTGTGTGGATGGCGATGAGGTTCATTCTGGGGGCAGTGTGTGGACGGTGGTGAGGGTCAGGCTGGGGACGGTGTGTGGATGGCAGTGAGGGTCAAGCTGGGGATTTTGTGTGGATGGCGGTGAGGGTCAGGCTGGGGGTGGAGTGTGGATGGCGGTGGTGGTCAGGCTGGGGGTGGTGTGTGAATAGCGGTGAGGGTCAGGCTGGGGATTTTGTGTGGATGGCGGTGAGGGTCAGGCTGGAGGTGGCATGTGGACGGCGGTGAGAGTCAGGCTGGGGTGGTGTGTGGATGGCAGTGAGGGTCAGGCTGGGAGGGGTGAGTGAATTGCGGTGAGGGTAAGGCTGGGGATGGTGGTAGGATGGTGGTGAGTTTCATTCTGGGGGCGGTGTGTGAACGGCAGTGAGGGTCAAGCTGGGGGCGGTGAGTGGAAGGCGTTGAGGGTGAGGCTGGGGGCAGTGTGTGGATGGCAGTGAGGGTCAAGCTGGAGGCAGTGTGTGGATGGCAATGAGGTTCTTTCTGGGGGTGGTGTGTGGACAGCGATAAGTTTCATGCTGGGGACAGTGTGTGGATGGCAGTGAGGGTCAGGCTGGGGGCGGTGTGTGGATGGCGGTGAGGGTCAGGCTGGGAGCGGTGTTAAATGCTGGTGAGGGTCAGGCAGGTGGCGGTGTTGAATGCTGGTGAGGATCAGGCTGGGTGCAGGTTTGGATGGCAGAGTGTGGGCGGCAGTGAGGGTTAGGGTTGGGGTGATGTTGGAAGGCAGTGAGGGTCAGGCTGGGGGCAATGTGTGGATGGCGGTGAGGGTCAGGCTGGGGCAGTGGTGCGCGTCAAGCTGGGGACGGTTTTGTGCGGTGGTGAGGGACAGGATGGAGGCTGTGAGTGGGCATTGGTGACAGATTCAGGCTGAGAGCGGTGTGTGGAAGGCAGTGAGGGGCAGGCTGGGGGCAGTGTGTGGGTGGCAGTGACAGTTAGGGTTGGGGCGGTATTGGACATCAGTGAGGGTCAGGCTGGGGGCGGTGTGTGGATGGTGGTGAGGTTCATTCTGGGGCAGTGTGTGGACGGCGGTGAGGGTCAGGCTGGGGGCGGTGTGTGGCTGGCAGTGAGGATCATCCTGGGGGTGGTGTGTGGACGGCAGTGAGAGTCAGGCTGGGGGCAGTGTGTGGATAGCCGTGAGGGTCAGGCTGGAGGCGGTGTGTGGATGGCGATGAGGTTCGTTCTGGGAGCGTTGTGTGGACTGCGGTGAGGGTCAGGCTGTGGGCAGTGTGTGAATGGCGGTGAGGGTCAGGCTGGGGGTGGTGTGTGGATGGCGGTGAGGGTCAGGCTGGGGGTGGTGTGTGGTTGGTTCTGAGAGTCAGGCTGGGGGCGGTGTTTTGTGGTGGTGGGGGTCAGGCTGCTTGCGTTGTTGGAAGACAGTGAGGGTCAGGCTTGGGGCGGACTTGGACCGCGGTGAGGGTCAGGCTGGGGGCAATGTGTGGACGGTGGTGCAGATCAGGCTGGGGGCAGTATGTGAGCGGTGGTGAGGGTCAGGCTGGGGATGGTGTTGAACAGTGGTAAGGGTCAGTTTGGGTGCGGTGAGCATCAGGCTAGGGGTGGTGTATGGATGGCGGTGAGGATCAGACTGGGTGCAGTGTATGGGCAGTGGTGATGGTCAGGCTGGGGACGGTGTGTGGGTGGTTGTGAGCGTCAGGCTGGGGGTGGTGTATGGATGGCGGTGAGGATCAGGCTGGGTGCGGTGTATGGGCGGTGGTGATGGTCAGGCTGGGGACGGTGTGTAGGTGGTTGTGAGGGTCAGGCTGGGGATGGTGTTGAACAGTGGTGAGGGTCAGGCTGTTGGCGGTGTTGTGCAGTGGTGGGGTCAGTCTGGAGGCGGTGAGTGGATGGCACTAAGGGTTAGGCTGGGGGAGAAGTGTGGGCGGCAGTCAGGGTCAGGCTGGGGACGGTGTGTGGGCAGCAGTGAGGGTTAGGGTTGGGGCGGTGTGTGGATGGCAGTGAGTGACAGGCTGGGGGCCGTGTTTTGTGGCAGTGAGGGTCAGGCTGGAGGTAGATTCGGACGACAGTGAGTGTCAGGCTGGGGCGCACTGTTGGACGGCGGTGTGGATCAGACTGGGGCCATTATGTGGACGGCATTGAGTTTATGTCTGGGGTCCATGTGCGGGTGGTTGTGAGGGTCAGGCTGAGGGCGGCGTGTGGACAGCAGTGAGGGCAAGGCTGTGGGCGGTGTGTGTATGGGGATGAGTGCATGGCTGGGGGCAGTGTGTGGGCAGCGGTGGGGGTCAGTCTGTGGGCGGTGTTGGACAGTGGTGAGGGTTGGGCTGGGGGTGGTGTTGTGCAGTGGTAGGGGTCAGGCTGGGGTCGGTGAGAGGGCGATGGTGAGGGTCAGGCTAGGCTATGGGTGGTGTTGGACGGTGGTGAGGGTCAGGGTTAGGCCAGTGTGAGATGGCGGTGTGGTTCATGCTGGGGCCTGTGTTGTACGGCGGTGAGAGTCTGGCAGGGGTGGTATGTGGACAGCTGTGAGGGTCAGGCGGGGGATGGTGTTGAACGGTGGTGAGGGTCAGGCTGAGAGCAGTGTTGTGTGGTGGTGGGGGTCAGGCTGAGGGCGTTCTTGGAAGGTGGTGAGGGTCAGGGTGGGGGCAGTGTGTGGACGGCGGTGTGGTTCATGCTGGGGCCGGAGTTGTACGGAGGTGAGGGTCAGGCTGGGGACAGTGTGTGGGCGGTGGTGAGGGGCAGGCTGGCGACGGTGTTGAAGGGGTGGTGAGGGTCAGGCTGTGGGCAGTGTGTGGAGGGGCATTGATGTTCATTCTGGGGGCAGTGTTGGACAGCGATTAGTGCCAGGGTGTGGGCGGTGTGTGGATGGCAGTGAGGGTCAGGGTGGGGGCGGTGTTGTGCGGTGGTGGGGATCAGTCTGGGGGTGGTGAGTGGACGGTGTGTGAACAGCGGTGAGATTCAGGCTGGGTGAGGTGTGTGGACAGCAGTGAGGGTCAGGCTGTGGTGGTGTGTGTGCGTCAGTTAGGATTAGGATTAGGGTGGTGTTGGATGAAAGTGAGGTTCATGCTGGAGGCGGTGTGCGGACGGCAGTGAGGCTCAGACTGGGGCGGCTGTTGGATGGCGGTGTGGGTCAGGCTGGGGCCGGTGTGAATGGTGGTGAGTATCAGGGTGGAGTGGTGTGTGGACGGCAGTGGGGTCAGGCTGGAGGTGGTGTTGGACGGTGGTGAGGGTCAGGCTGGGGGCAGTGCGTGGGTGGTGGTGAGGACAAGGCTGGGGGAATTGTTTGGACAGCGGTAAGGGTCAGACAATGGGCGGTGTTGGACGGTGGTGGGGGTCAGGCTGGGGGTGGTGAGTGGGTTTCGGTGAGGGTCAGGCAGGGAGCAGTGTTGGACAGCGGTGAGGGACAGGGTGGGGGCGTTGTGTGGGTGGTGGTGATGGTCAGGGTGGGGGTGGTGTTTGGACGGCAGTGTGGTTCATGCTGGGGGCGGTGTTGCACGGCAGTGAGGGTGAGGCTGTGGGTAGTGTCGGATGGTGGTGAGGGTCAGGCTGGGGGCAGTGTGTAGGCGGTGGTGAGGGACGGTGTTAAACGGTGTTGAGAGTCAGGTTGGAAGCGGAGAGGGACAGGCTGGGGGCGGTGAGGTTCATGCTGGAGGCAGTGTTGTACAGCAGTGATGGTTAGGCTGGGGCGGTGTTGGATGGAGGTGTTGGTCAGGCTGGGGGCGTCGTGTGGTCAGCGGTGAGTGTCAGGCTGGGGGTGGTGTGTGCAAGCGGTGAGTGTCAGGCTGGGGCGGTGTGTGGACAGCGATGAGTGCCAAGATGGGGGCGGTGTGTGGGCAGAGGTGAGGGTCAGGCTGTGGGTGGTGTGTTCATGGCGGTGAGGTTCATGCTGGGGGCAGCGTTGGATGGCAGTGGGGGTCAGTCTCGGGCGGTGTGTGGATGGCGGTGAGGGTCAGGATGGGGGCGGTGTTAGATGGCGGTGGGGGTCAGTCTCGGGGCGGTGTGTGGATAGCGGTGAGGGTTGGGCTGGGGGCGGTGTGTGGATAGTGGTGAGGATTGGGCTGGGGGCGGTGGTAGATGGCGGTGGGGGTCAGTCTCGGGGCGGTGTGTGGATAGCGGTGAGGGTTGGGCTGGGGGCGGTGTGTGGATAGTGGTGAGGATCGGGCTGGGGGCGGTGTTAGATGGCGGTGGGGGGCAGTCTCGGGGCGGTGTGTGGATAGTGGTGAGGGTCGGGCTGGGGGCGGTATTAGATGGCGGTGAGGGTCAGGCTGGGGGCGGTGTTAGATGGCGGTGAGGGTCAGGCTGAGGGCTATGTGTGGACGGTGGTGAGGGTCATGCTGGGGCGGTGTGTGGACAGGAGTGAGGGCCAGGCTAGGGGCCGTATTGAATGGTGGTGATGGTCAGGCTGGGGGTGCAGTTGGATGATAGTGGGGTGCAGGCTGGGTGCGGTGCTGGATGGCAGTGAGGGTCAGGTTGCGGGTGGTGTGTGGATGGTTGTGAGGGGCAGGCTAGGGGAGGTCTGTGGAAGGCGGTGAAGACAAGTCTGGGTCGGTGTGTGGATGGCAGTGAGGACATAGTTGGGGTGGCGTGTGGTAGCGGTGAGGGTTAGACTGGGTGCAGAACTGGACGGTGTTGAGGGTCAGGCTGAGATCGGTGTTGTGCAGTGGTGCGGCCAGGCTGGGGTGGTGAGTGGTCATCAGTGAGGGTCAGGCTGGGGGCGGTGTGTGGACAGGAGTGAGTGTCCGGCTGGGGACAGTGTGTGGATGGTGGTGAGGGTCAGGCTGGGGGGGTGGTGAGAGTCAGGCTGGGGCAGTGTTGGACATGGTGAGAGTCAGGCAAAGTGGGAGAGGGTCGGGTTGGGGGCGGTGAGGGTCAGGTTGGTTGCGGTGAGAGACAGGCTTGGGGCGGTGAGGGTCAGGCTGGGGGCGGTGTGTGGTTGGCGGTGGAGGTCAGGCTGAGGGCAGTGTGTGGACTGTGGTTGGGGTCAGGCTAGGGCCGGTGTGTCGGCGGTGGGGAGGGTCAGGCTGGGGGGCGGTGTGTGAGCTGCAGTGTGGGTCATGCTGGGGACAGTGAGTGTCAGGCTGGGGGTGGTGTTGGGCGGAGGGGTGGGTCAGCTTGGAGGCAGTGTCTGTGGATGGCAGAGGGAAGGGTCAGGCTGGGGGCAATGTGTGGACAGCGGTGAGGGTTGGCTAGAGGCTGTATTGAATGGTGGTGATGGTCAGGATGGGGGTGCAGTGATGGAAGGTGGTGGGGGGCAGGTGGGGGGCGGTGTGTTGAGGGCCTGTAAGGTTCATGCTGGAGGCGGTGTTGGAGGGCAGTGAAGGTCAGTTTGGGGGCAGTGCATGGACAGCAGTGATGGCCAGGTTGGGGGAGGCAGTGAGGGCAAGGCTTTGGGAGGTGTGTTGATGGCAGGGAGGGCAAAATTGGGGGCGGTGTGCTGCAGCTGTGAGGGTCAGACTGAGGGCGGTGTTTACAGTGGTGAGGGTCAGTCTGGGGTTGGTGTGTAGATGGCGACGAGGGTAAGGCTGTGGGTAGTGTGTGGATGACAGTGAGGGTCAGGCTGGGGCGGTGTGTGGACAGCAGTGAGGGTCAGGCTGGGGATGGTGTGTGGGCGGCAGTGAGGGTCAGGCTGGGGGCGGTGGTGAGAGTCAGGCTGGGGGAGTGTTGGACACGGTGAGGGTCAGGCTATGTGGGAGAGGGTCTGGTTGAGTGCAGTGCGAGACAGGATAGGGCGGTGAAGGTCAGGCTGGGTGCAGTGTGTGGACGGTGGTGGCGTTCAGGGTGGAGGCCCTGTGTGGACGGCAGTGAGGGTCAGGCTGAGGGCGGTGTGTGAACTGTGTTTGGGGTCTGGCTGGGGGCGGTTTGCGGATGGTGGTGAGGGTCACGCTGGAGGCAATGAGGGTCAGGCTGGGGGCGGTGTTGGATGGCGGTGAGGGTCAAGCAGGTGGTGGTGTTGGGCCGAGGGGTGGGTCAGGTTGGGGGCAGTGTGTGGACGTAAGTGTGTGTCAAGTGGGGGGAATTCCTGGACAGTGGTTGGGGCCAGGCTGGGGGCAGTGTGTGGATGGCAGTGAGGGTCCGGCTGGGGGCAATGTGTGGATAGCGGTGGGGGTCAGGCTGGTGGTGGTGTTGAACGGAGTTGAAGGTCAGGCTGCAGGCAGTGTTGGGCGGTGGTGAGGGTCAGGCTGGGGTGTGTTGGTGGATGGCGGTGAGTGTCAGGCTGTGGGCGGTGGGTAGATGGCATTGAGGATCAGGCTGGGGGCGGTGTGTGAATGGCCGTGGGGGTCAGGAAGGGGGCAGAGTGTGGGTGGCAGTGGATGTCAGGCTGTGGGCAGTGTGTTGGACGACAGTGGGGGTCAGGCTGAGGTTGGTGTTTGGATGTCGGTGGGGTTCAAGCTGGGGTCGGTGTGTGGTTGGCGGTGGGTGTCAGCCTGAGGGCGGTGTGTGGATGGCAGTGGGGTTCAGGCTGTGGGTGGTGTGTGGGCGGCGGCGGACGTCAGGCTGGGGGCGGTGTGTGTTCGGAGGGGACGGTCAGACTGAGGATGGATTGTGAACGATGGTGGGGGTCAGCTTGAGGGCAGTGTGTGGATGGCAGTAAGGGTCAATGAAGGTCAGGCTGGGTGCAGTGTGTAGATGGTGTTGAGGTTCAGGCTGGGGCGCTGTGTGAACAGCGGTGAGGGTCAGTCTGGGGACGTTGTGTGGGCGAAGATAAGCGTCAGGATGGAGACGGTGTGTGGAAGGTGGTGAGGGTCAGGCTGGGGGTGGTGTGTGGTCGGTGGTGAGGGTCACACTGAGGGTGGTGTGTGATCGATGCTGAGGGTCAGACTGGGGGCGGTGTGTTGACGGCGGTGAGGGTCCGGCTGGGGGTGGTGTGTGGACCTCCGTGAGGGTCATTCTGGTGGCAGTGTGTGGGCAGTGGAGAGGGTCAGGCTGGGGGCGGTGTGTAGTCAGGGCTGAGGGTCAGGCTGGGGCGATGTGTGGACGGGTTTAGGGTCAGGCTGGGTGCGGTGTGTGGACGGCCGTGGGGTCAGGCTGGGGGTGGTGTGTGGGTGGAGGGGAGGGTCACGCTGGGGGCGGTGTGTGGGCGGTGGTGAGGTTCAGGCTGGAGCGATGTTGGGTGGTGTTGGGGTTCAGGCTGGGTTCGGTGTGAGAACGACAGTGGGGGTCAGTTTGGGGGTGTTGTGTGGACAGAGGTGAGGGTCAGGCTGGGGGCGGTGTTGGATAGCACTGAGGGTCAATTTGGGGTCGGTGTGTGGGCAGTGGTGAGGGTCAGGCTGTGTGCGGTGTGTGGATGGCAGTGAGGGTCAAGCTGGGGGTGGAGTGTAGTTGACAGTGAAGGACAGGCTGGGGGTGGCGTGTGGACGACGGTAGGGGTCAGACCTGGTGCATTGTGTGGACGGCAGTGAGGGTCAGGTTTGTGGCAGTGTTCTACGGCGGTGGGGGTCAGGCTGAGGGAGGTTGGTGAATGGAAGTGGGTGTCAGGCTGGGGGTGGTGTGTGGATGGCGGTAAGGGTCAGACTGTGGACGGTGTGTTCGACGTCGGTGAGGGTCAGGCTGGGAGTGGTGTGTGTGCAGTGGTGAGGGTCAGGCTGGGTCAGTGTTGGCCAGGGATGGGGCTCATGCTGGGGGCGGTGTGTGTTCGGAGGCGACAGTCAGGCTGGGGTCTGTATGTGAATAACAGTGGGGGTCAGGCTCTGGGCGGAATGTGAACAGTGGTGAGGGTCAGGCTGGGGGCGATGTTGGATGGCAGTGAGGGTCAATTTAGGGATGGTGTTTGGGCGGCGGTGAAGGTCAGGCTGATGGCTGTGTGTGGGCGGCAGTGAAGGTAAGGCTGGGGTGGTGTGTGGGTGGTAATCAGCGTCAGGCTGGGGCGGCGTGTGGTTGGCGGAGAGGGTCAGGCTGGGGTTGGTGTGTGGATGGAGTTGGGTGTCAGGCTGGGGCGGTTGGTGGACGGCGGTGAAGGTCAGGCTATGGACGGTGTGTTGACATTGATGAGGGTCAGGCTGAGGGTTGAGTGTGTGCGGTGATGTGGGTCGGGTTGGTGGCGGTTGGTAGCCAGCAGTGAGGGTCAGGCTGGGGGCTGTGTGTCCAACGTCAATATGTCAGGTTTGGGGTGGTGTGTGGATGGCGATGACGGTCAGGCTGGGGTTGTGCTGGACAGCAGTGAGAGTCAGGCTAGGGACGTTGTGTGGATGGCATTGAGGGGCAGGATGGGGGCGGCATATTGACAGAGGTGAGGGTCAGGTTGGGTACACTGTATGTACGGCAGTGAGGGTCAGGCTGGAGGCGATGTGTGGATGGCAGTGAGGGAACAGGCTGGTGACGGTGTGTGGGTGGTGGTGAGGGTCAGGCTGGTGGCAGTGTTTGGACGGTAGTGAGGGTCATTCTGGGGGCGTTGGGTGGATGGCAGTGGGGGTCAGGCTGGGGGCGGTTGGTGGACGGAGATGAGGGTCAGGCTGTGGACGGTGTGTTCGACGTTAATGGGGGTCAGGCTGGGGGTGGTGTGTTCAATGACCACATTTCAGGCTGGGGGCGATGTATGGATGCCAGTGAGGGTCAGGTTGGGGGTAGTGTGTGGACTACAGTGAGTGTCAGGTTGGGGGCAGTGTGTGGACGACAGTGAGTGTCAGGCTTGGTTCAGTGTCGGATGGCGGTGAGCTTCAGGCTGAGGCGGTGTTTGGGCAGTAGTAAAGGCCAGTCAAAAGGCGGTGATGTAGTCGGCGGTGAGGGTCAGGCTGGGGGTTGTGTGTGGACGGTGGTCAGGGTCAGGATGGGGCAGTATTGGACGGCGGTGAGGGTCAGGCTTGTGGCAGTGTTGAACAGCGGTAGGGGTCAGGCTGGGGGTGGTTGGTGGATGGCGGTGGGGGCGGTTGGTGGACGGAGGTGAAGGTCAGGCTGTGGCCGGTGTGTTCAACGTCGATGAGGATCAGGCTGGAGGTGCTGTGTGGCAGGTGGTGAGGGTCAGGCTGGGGGCGGTTTGACGATGTTGGTGAGGGTCAGGCTGGGAGTCGTGTGTTCAGCGTCAATGAGGTTCAGACTGGGGGTAGTGTGTGGACGCCGGTGAGAGTCAGGCTAGAAGCGGTATGTGGACGGCGATAGGGGTCAGGCTTGGTGCAGTGTGTCGACAGCAGTGAGGGACAGGCTGGGGGCGGTGTTGGATGGCGGTGAGGGTCAGGTTTGTGGCAGTGTTTGACGGCGGTGGTGGTCTGGCTGGGGGCGATGGGTAGACGGTGGTGGGGGTCAGCCTGGGGGCAGTTGGTGGGCGTCGGTGAGGGTCACATTGGGGATGGTGCAGGGACATCAGTCAGTGTCAGACTAGGGGCGGCGTGCATTCGGCAGTGAGGGTCAGGCTAGGGGTGGTGTGTGGAGGGAGGTGCGTGTCAGCCTGGGGGCAGTTGGTGGACAGAGGTGGTTGTCAGTCTGGGGGTGGTGCGTGGGTGGTAGTGAGAGTCAGGCTGGGGCAGTTGCTGGTGGTATGTGGATGGCAGAGGGGTTCAGGCTTGGGGCAGCTTGTGGACAGCGGTGAGGGTTATGCTAGTGGCAGTGTGTAGACAGCGGGGAGGGTCAGGCAGGGTGCGGTGTGTGGACGGCAGTGAAGGTCAGGGTGGATGCGGTGTGCGGACAACAGCGAGGGTCAGGTTGGGTCAGTGTTGGACGGTGGTGAGCGTCAGGCTTGGGTCAGTGTTGGATGGCATTGAGGGTCAGGCTGGGGGTGGTGCGTGGTCAGCGGTGGAGTTCAGGTTGGGATTGGTGTGTGGACGGTGGTGAACATCAGGCTGGGAGCGGCGTGTTGACGTTATTTGATGGTCAGTCTGTGGACAGTGTGTTGATGATGGTGTGGATCAGGCTGAGGGCGATGTGTGGACGACATTGAGGGTCAGGCTGGGTGCAGTGTGTGGGCAGTGATGAGTTTCAGGATATGGGTGGTTTGTGGTCGGCGGTGAGGGTCAGACTGGGGGTGGTGTGTGGACGGTGGTGAGGGTCAGGTTATGGGTGGTGTGTTGTCGGCAGTGAGGGTCAGGCTGGGGATGGTGTGTGGACGGCTGTGAGGGTCAGCCTGGGGACGGTGTGTGGGCAGTGGTGAGGGTCACGCTGTGGGCGGTATGTGGGCAGTGGTGAGGGTCAGGCTGGGGGTCGTGTGTGGAGGGTGGTGAGGATCAGGCTGGGGCGGTGTGTTGAAAGCGGTGAGGGTCAGTCTGGGGTGGTGTGTAGATGGCAGTGAGAGTCAGGCTGGGGGTGGCGTGTAGATGGCGGTGAGAGTCAGACTGTGGACGCGGTGTGGACGGCTGTGAGGGACAGGCTGGGGGCTGCGTGTGGACAGCGATAGGGGTCAGGCTTGGTGCGGTGTGTGGATGGCAGTGATGGACAGGGTGGGGTGGTGTATTGACGGCTGTGTGGGTCAGCCTGGGGGAAGTTGGTGGACAGCGGTGAGGATCAGGCTGTGAGCGGTGCGTTCGATGTCGATGAGGGTCACGGTGGGGGTGATGAGTGGACGTCAGTGAGTGTCAGGCTGGGGGTGGTATGTGGATGGTGGTGAGGGGCACGCTGTGGACGGTGGGTTTGCCGTCGATGAGGGTCAGGATGGGGGCAGCGTGTGGACAGCGGTGAGGGTCAGACTAGGGGCGGTGTGTAGATAGCAGTGAGAGTCAGGCAGTTTGCAGTGTGTGGACGGCAGTGAAGGTCAGGGTGGGTGCAGTGTGCGGACGGTGGTGAAGTTCAGGCTGGGTCAGTGTTGGATGTCATTGAGGGACAGGCTGGGGGCGGTGTGTAGACAGCGGTGGAGTTCAGGCTGGGAGTGTGTGTGGACGGTGGTGCGCGTCAGGCTGGGAGTGGTGTGTGAATGATGGTGAGAGTCAGGCGGGGGAGTAGAGTGTGGACGGCAGTGAGGGTCAGGCTGGGTGCAGTGTGTGGTCAGTGATAAGATTCAGGCTATGGGTGGTGTGTGGTCGGCGGTGAGGGTCAGGCTGGGGGCAGTGTGTGTGCAGCGATGTGGTTCAGGCTATGGGTGGTGTGTGGACAGCAGTGATGGTCAGGCTAGGGGCGGTGTGTAGACAGCAGTGAGGGTCAGGCAGGGTGCAGTGTGTGGATGGCATTGAAGGTCAGGTTGGGTGCGGTGTGCGGACGGCGCTGAGGGTCAGGCTGGGTCAGTGTTGGATGGCATGAGGATCAGACTGGGGGCAGTGTGTGGACGGTGGTGGAGTTCAGGCTGGGAGTGGTGTGTGGACTGCATTGGACAGTCTGTGCACGGTGTGTTGATGATGGTGAGGATCAGCTGGGGGTGGTGTGTGGACGGCAGTGAGGGTCAGGCTGGGCGCAGAGTGTGTGCAGCGAGGAGTTTCAGGATATGGGTGGTGTGTGGTGGGCAGTGAGGGTCAGGCTGGGGGTGGTGTGTGGTCGGCGGTGAGGGTCACGCTGTGGGCGGTGTGTGGACAGTGCTGAGGGTCAGGCTGGGAGTCATATGTGAACAGTGGAGAGGGTCAGGCTGGGGGTGGTGTGTAGATCGCGGTGAGGGTCAGGCTGGGGTCTGTGTGTAGATGGCGGTGAGCGTCAGACTGGGTCGGTGCGAGCCGACCGTGAGAGTTAGGCTGGGGACGGGTGTGGATGGCTCCGAAGGTCAGGCTGGGGGCATGTGAGGATAGCAGTGCAGGACAGGCTGGGGGCAGTGTGTGGATGGCGGTAAGGGTCAGGCTTGGTGCGGTGTGTGGTTGGCAGTGAAGGACAGGCTGGGGGCGGTGTGGGACAGCAGTAGGGGTCAGGCTGGGGGTGGTGTATCGACGGCGGTGAGGGTCAGGTTTGTGGTAGTGTTTGACGGCGGTTGGGATCAGGCTGGGGACGATGGGTGGATGGTGGTTGGGGTCAGCCAGGGTACAGTTGGTGGACGGCGGTGAGCGTCAGGCTGTGAGCAGTGTGTTGAACGTCGATGAGAGTCTTGCTGGGGATGGTGCGTGGACATCAGTGAGTGTCAGGCTGGGGGTGGTGAGTGGATGGTGGTGAGGGTCAGGCTGGGGACGGTGTGTGGATGGTGGTGAGGGTCAGCCTGGGGGCAGTTGGTGTACAGAGGTGGATGTCAGGCTGGGGCGGTATGTTGACGGTGGTGAGGGTCAGGCTGTGGGTGGTGTGTTGATGGCTGTGAGGGTCAGGCTGAGAGCAGTGTGTGGACAGTGGTGAGGGTCATTCTGGGGGCATTGCATGGGCGGCGGTGAGGGTCAGGCTGGGGCCATTGTGTGGGAGGTGGTGAGGGTCAGGCTGGGGCCATTGTGTGGGAGGTGGTGAGGGTCAGGCTGGGTGCTAATTTTGGACATCAGTCAGAGTCAGGCTGGGGGTGTGTTCGACGTCAATGAGAGTCAGTCTGGAGATGGTGTGTGGGCGGTTGGGAGGGTCAGGCTGGGGGCAGTGTGTGGACGGTGGTGAGGGTCAGGATGGGGGCGGTGTGTGGGCGGTGGTGAGGGTCAGGCTGGGGGCGGTGTGTGGGAAGGGGTGAGGGTCAGGCTGGGGGCAGTGTGTGGGCAGTGGTGACAGTAAGGCTGGGGGCAGTGTGTGCTTGGCATTGGGGTCAGGTTGGGCGCAGAGTGTGAACGGCGGCTGGGGCAGTGTGTGTTCGGAGGGGAGGGTCAGGATGTCGTCGGTGTGTGGATGGCAGTGAGAAACAGGCTGGGGGCAGAGTGTGGACGGCGCTGAGGGTCAGGCTGGGGGTGGTGTGTTCGATGTCGATGAGGGTCAGGCTGGGGAGTGTGTATACTGTGGTGAGGGTCAGGCTGGGGTCATTGTTGGCCAGCGGTGATGGTCAGGCTGGGGGCCATGTGTGGGCAGTGGTGAGGGTCAGCCTTGGGGTGGTGTGTACGGCGGTGAGTGTCAGGCTGGTGGCAGTGTGTGGATGGTAGTGAGGGTCATTCTGGGGGTGGTGTGTGGGCGGTGGTGAGGGTCAGCCTTGGGGTGGTGTGTACGGCGGTGAGTGTCAGGCTGGTGGCAGTGTGTGGATGGTAGTGAGGGTCATTCTGGGGGTGGTGTGTGGGCGGTGGTGAGTGTCAGGCTAGGGGCAATGTGTGGGCGGTGGTGAGGTTCAGGCTGGGGATGGTGTGTATATGGTGGAGAATGTCAGGCTGGGGGCGGTGTGTAGACGGCAGTGAGGTTCAGGCTGGGGACGGTGTGTGGACAGCGGTGAGGGTCAGCCTTGCAGTGGTGTGTGGGCGGTAGTGAGGGTCATTCTGGGGTTGGTGCGTGGGCGGCTGAGAGGGTCAGGATGGAGATGGAGTGAGGGTGGCGGTGAAGGTCAGGCTGTGGGCGGTGTGTGGACGGCAGTGAGGATCAGGCAGTTGGTGGTGTGTGGACGGTAGTGAGGGTCATTCTGGGGTGGTATGTGGGCGGCGGTGATGGTCAGGCTGGGGGTGGTGTGTGGGCAGTGGTGTGGGTCACTTTCGGGGTGGTGTGTGAAAGGTGGACATTGTCAGGCTGGGAACAGTGTGTAGACCGCAGTGAGGGTGATGCTGGGTGCGATGTGTGGGTAGTGGTGAGGTTCAGGCTGGGGGCATTGTTGGATGGTGTTGGGTGCCAGACAGGGCGTGGTGTGTGTTCAGACGGGACGGTCAGGCTCAGGTCGATGTCTGAACAACGGTGAGGGTCAGGCTGGGGCGGTGTGCGGATGGCAGTGAGGGTCAGGTTTGGGTCAGTGTTAGACGGCAGTGAGCGTGAGGCTGGGGGCGGTGTGCAGGCGGTGGTGAGGGTCATGCTCGGGGCTTTGTGTGGACTCGGTGATGGTCAAGCTGGGGGTGGTGTATGGATGGCAGTGAGGATAAGGCTGGGGCGGTGTGTGGGCGGCGGTGAGGTTCAGGCTTGTGGCAGTGTTGGACGGTGGTGGGGTCAGGCTGGGGAGGTTGGTGGATAGCGGTGGGGTCAGGCTCGTGGCGGTTGGTGGATGGTGGTGAGGGTCAGTCTGGGGGCGGTTTTTGGGTGGCGGTGAGGTTCAGGCTTGTGGCAGTGTTGGACGGCGTTGGGGGTCAGGCTGGTGGCAGTTGGTAGAGAGCGGTGGGGTCAGACTGGGGGTGGTTGGTGGATGGTGGTGAGGGTCAGGCTGGGAGCGATGTGTGGAAAGCGGTTGGGATCAGGTTGGGCGCAGAGGGTGGATGGCAGTGGTGGTCAGGCTGGGGGCGATGTGTGGATGGTGGGGAGGTTCAGGCTGGGGGTGGTGTGAGGATGGCAGTGAGGGTCAGGCTGGGGGTGGTGTTGGATTGCAGTGCAGGTCAATTTGGGGTCAGTGTGTGGGCGATGGTGGGGTTCAAGCTGGGGCCGGCGTTTGGGCGGCAGTGAGAGTCAGGCTGGGGGCGGTGTGTTCGACGTCAATGAGGATCAGCCTGGGGATGGTGTGTGGGTGATGTTGATGGTCAGGCTGGGGGCGGTGTGTGGGCGGTGGTGAGGGTCAGCCGGGGGCGGTGTGTGGGTGGTGTTGTGTGTCAGTCTGGGAACGGTGTATGGATGGCAGTGAGGATCAGGTTGGGGGCGCTGTGTGGATGGCAGTGAGGGACAGGCTGGGGTTGGCTTGTGGACTGCGGTGAGGGTCAGGCTGGGTGCAGTGTGTGCACAACAGTGAGGGTCAGGCTGGGGACGGTGTGTGTAAGGCATTCAGGGTCAGGCTGGGGGTGGTGTGTGAATGGCTGTGAGGATAAGGTTAGGGTCACTGTGTGGGCTGCAGTGAGGGTCAGGCTGGGGCGGTATTGGACAGCGGTGAGGGTCAGGCTCGTGGCAGTGTTGGACGGTGGTGCGGGTCAAGCTGGGGGCGGTTGGTGGATGGCAGTGGTGGTCAGGCTGGTGTGGTGTTTTGACGACGGTGAGGGTCAGGCTGGGGTCGAAAGTGGACGGTGGTGAGGGTCCGGCTGGGGTCATTGTTAGGCGACAGTGAAGGTTAGGCTGGCGACGGTGTTTGAGAGGCGGTGATGGTCAGGTTGGGGGCGGTGTATGGGCAGTGGTGAGGGTCAGCCTTGGGGTGTTGTGTTAATGGCAGTGAGGGTCAGGCTGGAGGTGGTGTGTGGACAGTGGTGAGGTCAGGCTGGGGGTGGTGTGTGAACGTCTGTGAGGATAAGGCTAGGGTCGGTGTGTTGGCGGCAGTGAAGGTCAGGCTTGGGCGGTATTGTACGGCAGTGAGGGTCAGGCTTGTGGCAGTGTTGGTCAGTGGTGCGGGTCAGGCTGGGGGCGGTTGGTGGACAGCAGTGGAGATCAGGATGGGGCAGTTGGTGGACGGCGGTGAGGATTAGGCTATGGGTGGTGTGTTCGACGTCGATGAGGGTCAGGCTGGGGAGTGTGTGGGTGGTGGTGAGGGTCAGGCTGGGGTCATGGTTCGATGGCAGTCAGGGTCAGGCTGGAGACGGTGTGTGGGTGGTGGTGAGGGTCAGGCTGGGGCGGTGTGAGGGTGGTGGTGAGGGTCAGGCTTGTGGCAGTGTTGAACAGTGGTGGGGTCAGGCTGGGGCGGTTGGTGGATAGCGGTGGGGTAAGGCTCGTGGTGGTTGGTGGACGGTGGTGAGGGTCAGTCTAGGGGCGGTGTTTGGGCAGCGGTGAGATTCAGGCTGGGGGCGGTTTTAGGTGGCGTTGGGTGTCAGGCAGGGGGTGGTATGTGTTCGGAGGGGACGGTCAGACTAAGGTCGTTGCGTTAATGACAGTGGGTGTCAGGTGGGGGGGCAGTGTGTGTACGGCGGTGAGAGACAGGCTGGTGACGGCGTGTCTCTGGGACTCTCTGAAACACACTGTGACACTCTCTGAGAGATTGTGACACACTGTGACACTCTCTAAGACTCTCTGAGACACACTGGGACCGTCTCTGACAATTTGAGATGCACTGTGACACTCTGAGAGATTGTGACACACTGTGACACTCTCTGAGACTCTCTGAGATGCACTGGGAACATCTCTGACAATTTGAAACGCACTGTGACATTCTCTGACACAATCTGACACTGTCTGTGACACGCTGCGACCCGCTCTGACAACTTGATACACACTGTGACACTCTCTGACACTCTCTGAGAAGCACTGTGACACTCTCTGACAGACTGTGACACAAAGTGGCACTCTCTGAGACGGACTGTGACACTCTCTGATCTTATCTGTAGTCTCTGAGACACACCATGATGCAGTCTGTCTCTATCTGACACTCTCTGAGGCAAGGTATGACATACTGTGACACTCTCTGACTCACTCTGACATCCCTGAGACACACTGTGACACTCTGACTGACTGTCACCATCTCTGAGCCAAATGCTGACACTCCCTCTGACACTCTCTGAGACACAATATGACATATTGTGACACTCTCTGACTCTCTCAGAGACACACTGTAACACTCTCATGGACTGTGACTATCTCTGAGCCGAATGCTGACACTCTCTGAGACACAGTATGACACACTGTGACACTTTCTGACTCTCTCTGAGACACTCTGCAATACACTGTAGGATTCTCTGATAGACTGTGACACACTGTGACATTCGTTGACAGACTGTGACACTCTCTGACTCTCTCTAAGACTCTTACACACACTGTGACACTCTCTCACAGACTGTGACACACGGAGACACTTTGAGACGCACTGAGGCACTCTCTGATCCTATCTGACAAACTCTGAGATACACTGTGACACTCTCTGACACTCTCTGACACTTTGAGATGCACTGGGATACTCTCTGAGCCAATCTGACACTCTCTGAGACACACTGTGACACCCTCTGGCTCTCTCTGAAACACACTGTGACACACTCTGACTTCTCTGAAAAACGCTGTGACACGCTCTGACAGACTGTGACACACTGTGACAAACTCTGACACTCGCTGAGACACACTGTGACACTCTCTTGAAACACACTGTCACACTCTCTGATAGACTGTGACACACTGTGACACTCTCTGACAGACTGTGACACTCTCTGAGACAGACTGTGACACTGTCAGAGACAGACTGTGACTCACTGTGACACGCTCAAAAACAGACTGTGACACTTACTGTCTCCCTCTGAATAGCTGAGACACACTGTGACAAGCTCTTACAGTCGGTGACACACTGTGACACTTTCTGATACTCTCTGAGACACACCATGACACTCTCTGACAGACTGTGACATACTGTGACACTCTTTTAGACAGGCTGTGACACTCTCTGAGACTCAATGTGACACTCTCTGAAAGACTGTGATACTCTGACTCTTTGTGTGACTCACCTAGACACACTGTAACATTCTCTGAGACACACTGTGACACTCGCTGACTCTCTCTGAAAGACACTGTGACACCCTCTGAAACACACTGTGACATTCTCTGAAACACACTGTGACACATTGAGACACTCTCTGAGACAGACTGTGACACATCTGATGCTCTCTGAATCTCTGAGACACACTGTGACACTTTCTGACTCTCTCTGAGACACTGTGAAATACACTGTAAGATTCTCTGACAGATTGTGTCTCACAGTGAAACTCTGAGAAATCTGTGACACTTTCTGATACTCTCTGAGACACACTGTGACACTCTCTGACAGACTGTGACACACTGTGACACTCTTTGAGACAGACTGTGACACTCTCTGAGACACAATGTGAAACTCTCTGAAAGACTGGGAAACTCCGACTCTCTCTGAGACTCACAGAGACGCACTGAGACATTCTCTGAGACACACTGTGACACTCGCTGACTCTCTCTGAAACACACTGTGACACCCTCTGAAACACACTGTGACATTCTCTGAAACACACTGTGACACATTGAGACACTCTCTGAGACAGACTGTGACACTTTCTGATGCTCGCTGAATCTCTGAGACACACTGTGACACTTTCCGACTCTCTCTGAGACACTGTGAAATACACTGTAAGATTCTCTGACAGATTGTGTCTCACAGTGAAACTCTCTGAGAAATCTGTGACACTTTCTGACTCTCTCTGACTCTGAGCCACACTGTGACACGCTTAGACGCACTGTGACCCTCTCTGACACTCTTAAACACACTTTAACATTCTCTGACTCTCTTTGACTCTCTCTAAGGCACACTGTGATACTCTCTGAATGACTGTGACACACTGAGACACTCTCAAAGACAGACTGTGACACTCTCTGAAACACACTGTGACACTTTCTCAGACACACTGTGACCCTCTCTGAAACTCTCTTAAAAACACTTTAACATTCTCTGACTCTCTCGGACTCTCTCTAAGGCACACTGTGATACTCTCTGAACGACTGTGACACACTGAGACACTCTCAAAGACAGACTGTGACACTTTCTGACTCTCTCTGACACTCTCTAAGGCACACTGTGACACTCTCTGACAGACTGTGACACACTGTGACACTCTCTGAGACACAATGTGACAGTCTCTGACAGACTGTGATACTCTGACTCTTTCTGAGACTCTCTTAGAAACACTGTGACATTCTCTGAAACACACTGTGACACATTGAGACATTCTCTGAGACACACTGTGACACTCGCTGACTCTCTCTGAAAGACACTGTGACACTCTCTGAAACAAACTGTGACATTCTCTGAGGCACACTGTGACACTCGCTGACTCTCTCTGAAAGACACTGTGATACTCTCTGAAAAACACTGTGACATTCTCTGAGACACACTGTGACACTCTCTGACTCTCTCTGAAACACACTGTGACAGTCTCTGAGACACACTGTGACACTCTCTGACTCTCTCTTAAACACACTGTGACACTCTCTGAGACAGACTGTGACACTTTCTGATTCTCTGAGACAGACTGTAACACATTCTGACTCTCAGAGATGCACTGTGACACTTTCTGATTCAGACTGTGACACTCTCTGACTCTCTGTGACACACTGTGACACTCTCTGAGACAGACTGTGACACTTTCTGACTCTCTCTGAGACACACTGTGACACTTTCTGACTCACTCTGACTCTCTGAGACTCACTGTGACACTCTAGGAGACACACTGTGACACGCTCTGACAGACTGTGACACACTGTGACACACTCTTAACCTCGCCGAGGCACTCTCTGACTCCCTCTGACAATTTGAGACACACTGTTACACTGTCTGACAGACTGTGACAAACTGTGACACGCTCAAAAACAGACAGTGACACTTTCTGACTCCCTCTGACTCACTCTGAAATCTATTGTAACCTTCTCTGACAGACCGTGACCCACTATGAGACTCCCTGAGACAAACTGTGACACACTCTGAGACACACTGTGATATAGTCTGACTCTCTCTGACAATCTGTGAGGCACAGCATGTCACACTATGACACTCTGACTGTCTCTGAGATGCACCGTGACACTCTCTGAGAGACCGTGAGACTCTCCTACTCTCTCTGACATTTACTTAGACAAACTGTGACACTCTGACTCTCTCTGAAACACACTGTGACACTCTCTGACAGACTGTGACTTTTTGTGACATGCTCTGACACTCTCTGAGATGGACTGTGACACTCTCTGAGGCACTCTGTGATACTCTCTGTAAGACTGTGACACACTGAGACACTCTCAAAGACAGACTGTGACACTCTCTGCCTCTCTCTGACTCTGAGACACACTGTGACACTCTCTGTCTCTCTGAGACACACTGTGATACTCTGTGTCTCTCTCCGAAACTCTGGAAAGCAGTGTGAAACTCTCTGTCTGTCTCTGACACTCTCTGAGACACACTGTGACATTTATGACTCTCTCTCTCACACTCCATGAGACACACTGTGACACTATCTGACTCTCTCTGAGACAAACTGTGACTCTCTCTGACACTCTGATTTACACTGTGACACTCTCACACTCTCTGAGAAACACTGTAACGCTCACTGACAGACTAACACTTTTCTGAGACACACGATGACACTCTCTGATGTATGGTGACACTCTTTGACTCTGGGTGACATTTTCTGAGACACTGACACTCTCTGAGACACACTGTGACACTCTCTCTGATTCTATCTTAGACACACTATGACACTTTCTGACTCTCTCTGAGGCACACTGTGCCATGCACTTCCACATGGTGACACACTGTGACACTTTCTGACACTCTCTGAGACACACTATTACACTCTCTGACACACTGTGACACATTGAGACACTCTCTGAGACAGACTGTGACAACGTCTGACTCACTCTGACTCTCTGAGACACACTGTGGCACTGCCTGACACTCTGAGACACAATGTGACAGTCTCTAACAGACTGTGACACTCTGACTCTGTCTGAGACTCTCTTAGACACATTGTGACATTCTCTGAAACACACTGTGACAGACTCTGAGACACGCTGTGACACTCGCTGACTCTCTCTTAAATACACTTTGACACTCTCTGACAGACTGTGACACACTGTGACACTCTCAGAGACAGACTGTGACACTTTCTGACACTCACTGTCTCTCTGACACCCACTGTGAAATTCTCTGATCCTATCCCACTCTCTCTGAGACACACTTTGACACTCTCTGACAGAATGTGACACACTGTGACACTCTCTGAGAGAAACTGTGACACTCTCTGACAGACTGTGACACACTGACACACGCGCAGATTCTCTCTGACACTCTCTTAAACACACTGTGACATGCTCTGACAGACGGTGACGCAGTGAGACACTCTCAAAGACAGGCTGTGACACTTTCTTACTCTCTGACACTCTCTGAAACACACTGTGACATTCTTTCACAGACTGTGAACCACTGTGACACTGTCTGAGACACAATGTGACAGTCTCTGACAGACTGTGATACTCTGACTCTCTCTGAGACTCTCTTCGACACACTGTGACATTCTCTGAGACACACTGTGACACTCGCTGACTCTCTCTGAAAGACACGGTGACAGTCTCTGAAACACACTGTGACATTCTCTGAGGCACACTGTCAGACTTTCTGACTCTCTCTGAAACACACTGTTACAGTCTCTGAGACACACTGTGACACTCTCTGACTCTCTCTTAAACACACTGTGACACTCTCTGACAGACTGTGACACACTGTGACACTCTCAGAGACAGACTGTGACACTTTCTGACTCTCCCTGTGTCTCTGACACACACTGTGTATATCTCTGATCCTATCGGACACTCTCTGAGGCACACAGTGACACTCTCTGACAGACTGTGACACACTGTGACACTCTCTGACACTCTCTTCGACACACTGTGACACACACTGTTCTTATCTAACACTCTCTGGGACGCACTGCAATACTCTCTGACTCACTCTGACACTCTCTGAGACACAGTGTGACATTCTCTCACAGATTGTGAGACTCTCTGAGCCAAATGCTGACACTCTCTGACACTCTCTGAGGCACACTATGACACTCTCTGACACTTTCTGAATCTCTCTGAGACACTCTGCAATTCACTGTAAGATTCTCTGACAGACTGTGTCTCGCAGTGATACTCTCTGAGAAATATTGTGACACTTTCTGACTCTTTCTGACTCTCTGAGACACACTGTGACACTCTCTGACACTCTCTTAAACAGACTGTGACACTCTCTGACTCTCTCTGAAACACACTGTGACACTCTCTGAGAGACTCTGACACACTGTGACACTCTCTGACACTCTCTGAAACACACTGTGACACGCTCTGACACTGCCTGAGACAGACTGTGACACTTTCTGATTCTCTTTGACTTTCTGAGACACACCGTGACACTCTCTGACACTCTCTGAAACACACTGTGACAGTCTCTGATCCTATGTGAGACACACTGTGACACTCCCTGACCCTCCCTGACACTTTGAGATGCACTGGGACACTCTCTGAGCCTCTCTGACACTCTCTGAGACACACTGTGACACAACGTGAGACTCTCTGAGACAAACTGTGACACTCTGACTCTCTCTGAAATACATTGTGACAGACTGTGACACACTTTGACACACTCTGACACTCGCTGAGACACACTGGAACAATCTCTGAATCCCTCTGACAATTTGAGACACACTGTGACACTCTCTGATCCTATCTGACACTCTCTGACACACACTGTGACACTCTCTGACTGACTGTGACACATTGTGACACTCTCAAAGACAGACTGTGGCACTTTCTGACTCTCTCTGAGACTCTCTTAGACACACTGTGATATTCTCTGAGACAGACTGTGGCACTCGCTGACTCTCTCTGAAAGAAACTGTGGCACTGTCTGAAACACACTGTAACATTCTCTGAGACACACGGTGACACTCTCTGACTCTCTCTGAAACACACTGTGACATTCTCTGACAGATTGTGACACACTGTGACACTCTATGAGACAAAATGTGACACTCTCTGATAGACTGTGACACACTGTGACGCTCTGACTCTCTCGGAAACACACTGTGACACTCTCTGACAGACTGTGACACACTGTGACACTCTCTACGAAACCATGTGACACTCTCTGAAAGACTGTGATACTCTGATTGTCTCTGAGACTCACCTAGACACACTGTGACATTCTCAGAGACACACTGTGACACTCGCTGACTCTCTCTGAAAGACACTGTCATAGCCTCTGAAACACACTGACATTCTCTGAATCACACTGTGACACATTGAGACACTCTCTGAGACAGTCTGTGACTCATTGTGACACTCTCTGACACTGTCTGAGGCAGACTGTGACACTTTCTGATTCTCTTTGACTTTCTGAGACACACTGGGACACACTGTGACACTCTCTGAAACTCTCTTAAACACACTTTGACATTCTCTGACTCTCTCTGACTCTCTCTAAGGTACACTGTGATACTCTCTGAACGACTGTGACACACTGAGACACTCTCAAAGACAGACTGTGACACTTTCTGACTCTCTCTGAGATTCTCTTAGACACACTGTGACATTCTCTGAGACAGACTGTGACACTCGCTGAGACAGACTGTGACACTTTCTGACTATCTCTGAAACACACTGTGACACTCTCTGTCAGACTGTGACTCAGTGTGACACGCTCTGACACTCTCTGAGATGGACTGTGACACTCTCTGAGGCACTCTGTGATACTCTCCGAACGACTGTGACACACTGAGACACTCTCAAAGACAGACTGTGACACTTTCTGACTCTCTCTGAGATTCTCTTAGACACACTGTGACATTCTCTGAGACAGACTGTGACACTCGCTGAGACAGACTGTGACACTTTCTGACTCTCTCTGAAACACGCTGTGACACTTTCTGACTCACTCTGACTCTCTGAGACACACTGTGACACTCTAGGAGACACATTGTGACACGCTCTGACAGACTGTGACACACTGTGACACTCTCTGAACCTCGCTGAGACATTCTCTGACTCCCTCTGACAATTTGAGACACACTGTTACACTGTCTGACAGACTGTGACAAACTGTGACACGCTCAAAAACAGACAGTGACACTCTCTGACTCCCTCTGACTCACTCTGAAATCAATTGTAACCTTCTCTGACAGACCGTGACCCACTATGAGACTCCCTGAGATAGACTGTGACACACTCTGAGACACACTGTGATACAGTCTGAAACTCTCTGACAATCTGTGAGGCACAGCATGACACACTATGACACTCTCTGACTGTCTCTGAGACACACCGTGACACTCTCTGAGAGACCGTGAGACTCTCCTACTCTCTCTGACATTTACTTAGACAAACTGTGACACTCTCTGACTCTCTCTGAAACACACTGTGACACTCTCTGTCAGACTGTGACTCAGTGTGACACGCTCTGACACTCTCTGAGATGGACTGTGACACTCTCTGAGGCACTCTGTGATACTCTCTTTAAGACTGTGACACACTGAGACACTCTCAAAGACAGACTGTGACACTTTCTGACTCTCTGAGATTCTCTTAGACACACTGTGACATTCTCTGAGACAGACTGTGACACTCGCTGAGACAGACTGTGACACTTTCTGACTCTCTCTGAAACACGCTGTGACACTTTCTGACTCACTCTGACTCTCTGAGACACACTGTGACACTCTAGGAGACACATTGTGACACGCTCTGACAGACTGTGACACACTGTGACACTCTCTGAACCTCGCTGAGACATTCTCTGACTCCCTCTGACAATTTGAGACACACTGTTACACTGTCTGACAGACTGTGACAAACTGTGACACGCTCAAAAACAGACAGTGACACTTTCTGACTCCCTCTGACTCACTCTGAAATCTATTGTAACCTTCTCTGACAGACCGTGACCCACTATGAGACTCCCTGAGACAGACTGTGACACACTCTGAGACACACTGTGATACAGTCTGAAACTCTCTGACAATCTGTGAGGCACAGCATGACACACTATGACACTCTCTGTCTCTGAGACACACCGTGACACTCTCTGAGAGACCGTGAGACTCTCCTACTCTCTCTGACATTTACTTAGACAAACCGTGACACTCTCTGACTCTCTCTGAAACACACTGTGACACTCTCTGTCAGACTGTGACTCAGTGTGACATGCTCTGACACTCTCTGAGATGGACTGTGACACTCTCTGAGGCACTCTGTGATACTCTCTTTAAGACTGTGACACACTGAGACACTCTCAAAGACAGACTGTGACACTTTCTGCCTCTCTCTGACTCTCTGAGACACACTGTGACACGCTTTGACACTCTCTGAGACACACTGTGACATTCTCTGACTCTCTGAGACACACTGTGACACTCTGTGACTCTCTCCGAAACTCTGCAAAGCACTGTGACATTCACTGTCCCTCTCTAAAACTCTCTGAGACTCACTCTGACATTTATGACTCTCTCTCACACACTCCCTGAGACACACTGTGACACTGTCTGACTCTCTCTGAGACAAACTGTGACTCTCTCTGACACTCTGATTTACACTGTGACACTCTCACACTCTCTGAGAAACACTATGACAGTCTCTGACAGACTAACACTTTCTGTGACACACGATGACACTCTCAGATGGATGGTGACACTGACTACTCTGGGTGACATTTTCTGAGATACTGTGACACTCTCTGAGACACACTTTCTCACTCTCCGACACTCTCAGAGACACACTGTGATATTCTGTGACTCTCTCTGACACTCTGGAAAACACTGTGAATCTCTCTGCCCCTCTCAGATACTCTCTGAGACACACTGTGACATTTATGACTCTATCTGAAACAAACTGTGACTCTCTCTCACACTCTCTGAGAAACACTGTAACACTCTCTGACAGACAGTGACACTTTCTGTGACACACGATGACACTCTCTGATGTATGGTGACACTCTCTGACTCTGGGTGACATTTTCTGAGACACTGTGACACTCTCTGACTCTCTCTGATACTATCTTAGACACACTGTGACACTTTCTGACTCTCTCTGAGGCACACTCCGCCATGCTCTTACAGATGGTGACACACTGTGAAACTTTCTGACACTCTCTGAGACACACTATGACACTCTCTGACACACTGTGACACATTGAGACACACTCGGAGACAGACTGTGACAATTTCTGACTCTCTATGAATCTCTGAGACACACAGTGGCACTGCCTGACACTCTCTGAGACACACTGTGACATTCTCTGACAGACTGTGACACGCTGTGACACTCTCTGATTCTCTCCGAAACACACTGTGACACTCTCTGACAGACTGTGACACACTGTGACACTCTCAGAGACAGACTGTGACACTTTCTGACTCTCCATGTGTCTCTGACACACACTGTGAAAATCTCTGATCCTATCAGACACTCTGAGGCCCACTGTGACACTCTCTGACAGACTGTAACACACTGTGACACTCTCTGACACTCTCTTAGACACACTGTTCTTATCTAACACTCTCTGGGACGTACTGCAATACTCTCTGACTCACTCTGACACTCTCTGAGACACACTGCGACATTCTCTCACAGACTGTGAGACTCTCTGAGACAAATGCTGACACTCTCTGAGGCACACTATGACACTCTCTGACACTTTCTGAATCTCTCTGAGACACTCTGCAATACACTGTAAGATTCTCTGATAGACTGTGTCTCACAGTAATACTCTCTGAGAAATATTGTGACACTTTCTGACTCTTTCTGACTCTCTGAGACACACTGTGACACTCTTAGACACACTGTGACCCTCTCTGTCACTCTCTTGAACATACTGTGACATTCTCTGACTCTCTCTAAGGCACACTATGATACCCTCTGACAGACTGTGACACACTGAGACACTCTCAAAGACAGGCTGTGACACTTTCTGACTCTCTGAAATATGCTGTAACCTTCTCTGACAGACTGTGACACTCTCTATGACAGACTGTGACAAGTTCTAACCCTCTCTGACTCTCTGAGACAGACCCTGATTCTCTCTGAGGCACACTGTGACACTTTCTGACTCGCTCTGACTCTCTGAGACACGCTGTGACACTGGCTCTCTCTGAGACTCTCTTAGACACACTGAGACACTCTCTGAGACACATTGTGAAACTGTCTGATCTTATCTGACACCCCCTGAGACACTCTGTCACACTCGCTAACAGCCTGTGACACTCTCTGACTCACTCTGACATTTTCTTAGACAAACTGGGACACTCTCTGACTCTCTCTGACATTTTGAGACGCACTGGCACACTCTCTGTGCATATCTGACACTCTCTGAGACACACTGTGACACTCTCTGAAACACACTGTGACACACTGTGACACACTCTGACAGTCGCTGAGACACAATGGAACACTTTCAGACTCCCTCTGACAATTTGAGACACACTGTGACACTCTCTGATCCTATCTGACACTCTCTGAGACAACACTGTAACACTCTCTGACAGACTGTGACACATTGTGACACTCTCAAAATAGACTGTGACACTTTCTGACTCCCTCTGACTCTGAAATATAGTGTAACCTTCTCTGACAGACTGTGACCCACTATGACACTCCCTGAGACAGACTGTGACACACTCTGAGACACACTGTGATACAATCTGACTCTCTCTGACACTCTCTGAGGCACATTATGACACACTATGACACTCTCTGCCTCGCTATGTGACACACTGTGACACTTTCTGAGAGACTGTGAGACTCTCCGACTCTCTCTGACATTTACTTAGACAAACTGTGACACTCTCTGACTCTCTCTGAAACACACTGTGACACTCTCTGACAGTGTGTGACTCGTTGTGACACGCTCTGACACTCTCTGAGACAGACTGTGACACTTTCTGATACTCTTTAACTTGCTGAGACACACTGTGACACACTGTGACACTCTCTGACTGTCTCTGACTCTCTGAGACACATTGTGACACTCTGTGACTCTCTCTGACACTCTGGAAAGCACGGAGACACTCTCTGTCGCTCTCTGACACTCTCTGAGACACACTGTGACATTTATGACTCTCTCTCTCACACACACACTCCCTGATACACCCTGTGACACTCTCTGACTCTCTCTGAGACAGACTGTGACTCTCTCTGACACCCTAAGATACACTGTGACGCTCTCTCACACTCTCTGAGAAACACGGTAACGCTCTCTGAAAGACTGTGACAGACTGTGACACTTTCTGTGACACACGATGACACTCTCTGATGGATGGTGACACTCACTGACTCTGGGTGACATTTTATGAGACACTGTCTGATCTTATCTGACACGCTCTGAGACACACTGTCACACTCTCTGACAGACTGTGACACACTGTGACACTCTCTGATGCTATCTGACACTCTCTGAGTCACACTGTGACGCTCTCACACTCTCTCTGACACTTTGTGACGCACTGTAACATTCTATAATCCTATCTGACACTCTCTGAGACACACTGTTACACTCTCTGATCCTAAATGACACTCTCAGAGACACACTGTGAAACTCTCTGACTCTCTGACACTTGGAGACGCACTGGGACACTCTCTGAGCCTATCCGACAGTCTCTGACACTCTCTGAGACACAGTATGTCACACTGTGACATTTTCTGATTCTCTCCGAAACAGTCTGCAATACACTGTAAGATTCTCTGACAGATTGAGTCTCACAGTGACACCCTCTGAGAAATATTGTGACACTTTCTGACTCTCTCTGACTCTCGGAGACACACTGTGACACTCTCTTAGATACACTGTGACCCTCTCTGACACTCTCTTAGGCACACTGTGACATTCTCTGAATCTCACACTCTCTCTAAGGCACACTGTGATACTCTCTGACAGACTGTGACACACTGAGACACTCTCAAAGACAGACTGTGACATTTTCTGACTCTCTCTCACACTCTCTTAAACACACTGTGACACTCTCTGACAGACTGTGACAAACTGAGGCACTCTCAAAGACAGACTGTGACACTTTCTGACTCTCTCTGACTCTCTCTGAAATATACTGTAACCTTCTCTGACAGACATTGACAAACTGTTACACTCTCTGAGACAGGCTATGACACGTTCTAACTCTCTCTGACTCTCTGAGACACACCGTGACACTCTCTGACTCTCTCGTAGGCACACTGTGACACTTTCTGTCTCGCTCTGACTCTCTGAGACACACTGTGACACTCTCTGAGACACACTGTGACACTCTGGCTCTCTCTGAGACTGTCTTAGACGCACTGAGACACTCTCTGAGACGCATTGTGACACTACCTTATCTTATCAGTCACGCTCTGAGACACACTGTGACAGTCTCTGATCCTATCTGACACTCTCTGAAACACACTGTGACACTCTCTGACACTCTCTGACACTTTCAGACGCACTGGGACACTCTCTGAGCCTATCTGACACTCTCTGAGACACACTGTGACACTCTCTGAGACACACTGTGACACTCTCTGACTCTCTCTGAAAAATACTGTGACACACTGTGACACACTTTGACACTCGCAGAGATACACTGGAACACTCCCTGACTCCCTCTGACAATTTCAGACACACTGTGACACTCTCTGATCCTATCTGACACTCTCTGAGACACACTGTAATACTGTCTGACAGATTGTGACACAGTGTGACACTCTCAAAAACAGACTGTGACACTTTCTGACTCCCTCTGACTCCCTCTGAAATATACTGTAACCTTCTCTGACAGACTGTGACCCACTATGACACTCCCTGAGACAGACTGTGACACACTCTGAGACACACTGTGATACAGTCTGACTCTCTCTGACACTCTCTGAGGCACAGTATGACACACTATGACACTCTCTGACTCGCTATATTATACACTGTGACACTATCTGAGAGACTGTGACACTCTCCGACTGTCTCTGACATTTACTTAGACAAACTGTGACACTCTCTGACTCTCTCTGAAACACATTGTTACACTCTCTGTCAGACTCTGACACACTATGACACTTTCTGACACTCTCTGAAACACACTGTGACACGCTCTGACAGTCTGTGACACATTGTGACACTCTCTGACACTGCCTGAGACAGACTGTGACACTTTCTGATTCTCTTTGACTTTCTGAGACACACTGGGACACACTGTGACACTCTCTGACAATCTCTGAAACACACTGTGACAGTCTCTGATACTAACTGAGACACACTGTGACACTCTCTGACTCTACCTGACACTTTGAGACGCACTGGGACACTCTCTGAGGATATCTGACACTCTCTGAAACAATCTGTGACACTCTCTGAGACACACTGTGACACACTGTGACACTCTCTGAGACAGACTGTGACACTCTGAGTCTCTCTGAAAAATATTGTGACAGACTGTGACACACTCTGACGCACCCTGACACTCGCTTAGACACACTGGAACAATCTCTGACTCCCTCTGACAATTTGAGACACACTGTGACACTCTCTGATCCTATCTGACACTCTCTGACACACACTGTGACACTCTCTGACTGACTGTGACACATTGTGACACTCTCAAAGACAGACTGTGGCACTTTCTGACTCTCTCTGAGACTCTCTTAGACACACTGTGATATTCTCTGAGAAAGACTGTGACACTCGCTGACTCTCTCTGAAAGACACTGTTACACTCTCTGAAACACACTGTGACATTCTCTGAGACACACTGTGACACTCTCAAACGCTCTCTGAAAAACACTGTGACAGTCTCTGAAACACACTTTAACATTCTCTGAGACACACGGTGACACACTCTGACTCTCTCTGAAACACACTGTGACACTCTCTGACAGACTGTGACACACTGTGACACTCTCAAAGAAACCATGTGACACTCTCTGAAAGACTGTCATATTCTGATTCTCTGAGACTCACTTAGACACACTGTGACATTCTCTGAGACACACTGCGACACTCGCTGACTCTCTCTGAAAGACACTGTCACAGCCTCTGAAACACACTGACATTCTCTGAAACACACTGTGACACATTGAGACACTCTCTGAGACAGACTGTGACACTTTCTGATTCTCTTTGACTTTCTTAGACACACTGGGACACACTGTGATACTCTCTGACACTCTCTGAAACACACTGTGACAGTCTCTGATCCTATCTGAGACACACTGTGACACTCTCTGACTCTCTCTGACACTTTGAGATGCACTGGAACACTCTCTGAGCCTATCTGACATTCTCTGAGACACACTGTGACACTCTCTGAGACACACTGTGACACACTGTGACACTCTCTGAGACAGACTGTGACACTCTGACTCTCTCTGAAAAACACTGTGACACTCTCTGACACTCGCTGAGACACAATGGAACAATCTCTGACTCCCTCTGACAATTTGAGACACACTGTGACACTCTCTCATCCTATCTGACACTCTCTGAGACACACTGTGACACTTTCTGACAGACTGTGACACATTGTGACACTCTCAAAGACAGACTGTGACACTTTCTGACTCTCTCTGAGACTCTCTTAGACACACTGTGATATTTTCTGAGTCAGACTGTGACACTCGCTGACTCTCTCTGAAAGACACTGTGACACTCTCTGAAACACACTGTGACATTCTCTGAGACACACTGTGACACTCTCAAACGCTCTCTGAAAGACACTGTGACACTCTCTGAAACACACTGTAACATTCTCTGAGACAGACGGTGACACTCTCTGGCTCTCTCTGAAACACACTGTGACATTCTCTGACAGACTGTGACACACTGTGACACTCACTGAGACACAAGGTGACACTCTCTGACAGACTGTGACACACTGTGACACTCTGACTCTCTCGGAAACACACTGTGACACTCTCTGACAGACTGTGACACACTGAAACACTCTCTACGAAACCATGTGAAACTCTCTGAAAGACTGTGATACTCTGACTCTCTCTGAGACTCACTTAGACACACTGTGACATTCTCTGAGACACACTGTGACACTCGCTGACTCTCTCTGAAAGACACTGTCACAGCCTCTGAAACACACTGACATTCTCTGAAACACACTGTGACACATTGAGACACTGTCTGAGACAGACTGTGACACTTTCTGACTCTCCTTGACTCTCTGAGACACAAAGTGACACTCTCAGACACACTGTGACTCTCTCTGAAACTCTCTTAAACACATTTTGACATTCTCTGACACTCTCTGACTCTCTCTGAAACACACTGTGACATTCTCTGGCAGATTGTGACACACTGTGACACTCTCTGAGACGCACTGTGACACTCTCTGAGTCACACTGTGACCCTCTCTGAAACTCTCTTAAACACACTTTGACATTCTCTGACTCTCTCTGACTCTCTCTAAGGCACACTGTGATACTCTCTGAACGACTGTGACACACTGAGACCCTCTCAAAGACAGACTGTGTCGCTTTCTGCCTCTCTCTGAGATTCTCTTAGACACACTGTGATATTCTCTGAGACAGACTGTGACACTGGCTGACTCTCTCTGAAAGACACTGTGACACTCTCTGAAACACACTGTAACATTCTCTGAGACACACTGTGACACTCTCTGACTCTCTCTGAAACAAACTGTGACATTCTCTGGCAGATTGTGACACACTGTGACACTCTCTGAGACACAATGTGACAGTCTCGGATCCTATCTGACACTCTCTGAAATACACTGTGACACTCTCTGACACTCTCTGACACTTTGAGACGCACTGGGACACTCTCTGAGCCTATCTGACACTTTCTGAGACACCCTGTGACTCTCTCTGACACCCTAAGATACCCTGTGACGCTCTCTCACACTCTCTGAGAAACACGGTAACGCTCTCTGACAGACTGTGACAGACTGTGACATTTCCTGTGACACACGATGACACTCTCTGATGGATGGTGACACTCTCTGACTTTGGGTGACATTTTATGAGACACTGTGACAATCTCTGAGACACACTGTGACACTCTCTGACAGACTGTGACTCACTGTGACATTCTCTGACAGACTGTGACACTTTCTGACTCTCCTTTTGTCTCTGACACACACTGTGAAAATCTCTGATCCTATCGGACACTCTCTGAGGCTCACGTTGACAATCTCTGACAGACTGTGACACATTGTGACACTCTCTGACACTCTTAGACGCACTGTGACACGCACTTTTCTTATCTAATACTCTCTGAGACGCACTGCAATACTCTCTGATCTATCTGACACACTCTGAGACACACTGTGACATTCTCTCACAGACTGTGACACTCTCTGACACTCTCTGAGACACAGTAGGTCACACTGTCACGCTTTCTGACTCTCTCTGAGACACTATGCAATACACTGTAAGATTCTCTGACAGATTGTGTCTCACAGTGACACTCTCTGAGAAATATTGTGACACTTACTGACTCTTTCTGACTCTCTGAGACACACTGTGACACTCTCTTAGATTCACTGTGACCCTCTCTGACACTCTCTTAAACACACTTTGACATTCTGTGACTCTCTCTGAAGCTCTCTAAGGCACACTGTGATAATCTCTGTGACATTTTCTGACTCTCTCTGACACTCTTTGAGGCACAGTGTGACAATCGCTGACACACTGTGACAAACTGAGGCACTCTCAAAGACAGGCTGTGACACTTTCTGACTCTCTCTGACTCTCTCTGAAATATACTGTAACCTTCTCTGACAGACTGTGACATACTGTGACACTCTCTGAGACAGACTGTGACACATTCCAACTCTCTCGAACTCTCTGAGACACACTGTGACACTCTCTGACTCTCTCTGAAGCACACTGTGACACTTTCTGACTCGCTCTGACTCTCTGAGACACACTGTGACACTCTGACTCTCTCTGAGACTCTCTTAGACACACTGAGACACTCTCTGAGACTCATTGTGACACTGTCTGATCTTATCTGACACGCTCTGAGACACACTGTCACACTCTCTGACAGACTGTGAAACACTGTTACACTCTCTGATCCTATATGACACTCTCGGAGACACACTGTGAAACTCTCTGACTCTCTGACACTTTGAGATGCACTGGGACGCTCTCTGAGCCTATCCGACAGTCTCTGACACTCTCTGAGACACAGTATGTCACACTGTGACATTTTCTGATTCTCTCCGAGACACTCTGCAATACACTGTAAGATTCTCTGACAGATTGAGTCTCACATTGACACCCTCTGAGAAATATTGTGACACTTTCTGACTCTCTCTGACTCTCTGAGACACACTGTGACACTCTCTTAGATACACTGTGACCCTCTCTGACACTCTCTTAGACACACTGTGACATTCTCTGACTCTCTCACTCTCTCTAAGGCACACTGTGATACTCTCTGACAGACTGTGACACACTGAGACACTCTCAAAGACAGACTGTGACATTTTCTGACTCTCTCTCACACTCTCTTAAACACACTGTGACACTCTCTAACAGACTGTGACAAACTGAGGCACTCTCAAAGACAGACTGTGACACGTTCTAACTGTCGCTGACTCTCTGAGACACACTGTGACACTCTCTGAGACACACTGTGACACTCTGGCTCTCTCTGAGACTGTCTTAGACGCACTGAGACACTCTCTGAGACGCATTGTGACACTGCCCGATCTTATCAGTCACGCTCTGAGACACACTGTGACAGTCTCTCACCCTATCTGACACTCTCTGAAACACACTGCGACACTCTCTGACACTCTCAGACACTTTGAGACGCACTGGGACACTCTCTGAGCCTATCCAACACTCTGAGACACACTGTGACACTCTCTGACTCTCTCTGAAAAACACTGTGACGGACTGTGACACACTGTGACACACTCTGACACTCGCTGAGACACACTGGAACACTCTCTGACTCCCTCTGACAATTTGAGACACACTGTGACACTCTCTGATCCTATCTGACACTCTCTGAGACACACTGTGACACTCTCGGAGACACACTGCGACACTCTCTGACTCTCTGAAATACACTGTGACAGACTGTGACACACTGTGACACACTCTTACACTCGCTGAGACACACTGGAACACACTCTGACTCCCTCTGACAAGTTCAGACGCACAGTGACACTCTCTGATCCTATCTGACACTCTCTGAGACACACTGTAACACTGTCTGACAGATTGTGACACACTGTGACACTCTAAAAAACAGACTGTGACACTTTCTGACTCCCTCTGACTCACTCTGAAATATGCTGTAACCTTCTCTGACAGACTGTGACCCACTATGACACTCCCTGAGACAGACTGTGACACACTCTGAGACACTATGTGATACAGTCTGACTCTCTCTGACACTCTCTGAGGCACATTATGACACACTATGACACTCTCTGACACTCTATGACTCGCTATGTGACACACTGTGACACTTTCTGAGAGACTTTGAGACGCGCTGGGACACTCTCTGACTCTCTCTGAAAAACATTGTGACAGACTGTGACACACTGTGACACACTGTGACACTCGCTGAGACACACTGGAACAATCTCTGAATCCTTCTGACAATTTGAGACTCACTGTGACACTCTCTGAACCTATCTGACACTCCCTGACACACACTGTGACACTCTCTGACAGACTGTGACACATTGTGACACTCTCAAAACCAGACTGTGACACTTTCTGACTCTCTCAGGGACTCTCTTAGACACACTGTGATATTCTCTGAGAAGGACTGTGACACTCGCTGACTCTCTCTGAAAGACACTGTGACAGTCTCTGAAACACACTGTAACATTCTCTGAGACACACTGTGACCCTCTCTGACTCTCTCTGAAACACACTGTGACATTCTCTGACAGATTGTGACACACTGTGGTACTCTCGGAGACACAATGTGACACTCTCTGACAGACTGTTACACACTGTGACACTCTGACTCTCTCTGAAACACAATGTGACACTCTCTGACAGACTGTTACACACTATGACACTCTGACTCTCTCTGAAACACACTGTGACACTCTCTGACAGACTGTGACACACTGTGACACTCTCTAAGAAACCATGTGACACTCTCTGAAAGACTGTGACACTGACTCTCTCTGAGACTCACTTAGACGCACTGTGACATTCTCTGAGAAACACTGCGACACTTGCTGACTATCTGAAATACACTGTCACAGCCTCTGAAACACACTGTGACATTCTCTGAAACACACTGTGACACATTGAGACACTCTCTGAGACAGACTGTGACACTTTCTGACTCTCTCTGACTCTCTGAGACACACTGTGACACTCTGTTAGACACACTGTGACCCTCTCTGAAACTCTCTTAAACACACTTTGACATTCGCTGACTCTCTCTGACTCTCTCTAAGGCACACTGTGATACTCTCGGAACGACTGTGACACACCGAGACACTCTCAAAGACAGACTGTGACACTTTCTGACTCTCTCTGACTCTCTCAGAAACACACTGTGATATTCTCTGACAGACTGTGACACACTGAGACACTCTCAAAGACAGACTGTGAATCTTTCTGACTCTCTCTGAGACACACTGTAATACTATCTGACTCTCTCTGAGACACTCTGCAATACACTGTAAGATTCTCTGACTGATTGTGTCTCACAGTGACACTCTCTGACAAATACTGTGACACTTTCTGACTCTCTCTGACTCTCTGAGACACACTGTGACACTCTCTTAGACACACTGTGACACTCGCTAACTCTCCCTGAAAGACACTGTGACACTCTCTGAAACACACTGTGACATTCTCTGGCAGATTGTGACACACGGTGACACACTCTGAGACACACTATGATACAGTCTGACTCTCTCTGACACTCCCTGAGGCACAGTATGACACACTATGACACTCTCTGACTCTCTCTGAGACACACTGTGACACTCTGTGACAGACTCTGACACACTGTGACGCTCTCTGACTCTCTGAGACACATGCTGATTCTCTCTGACACTCTCTGAGACAGAATGTGACACTCTCTGACACTCTCTGAGGAACAGCACAACACACTGTGACACTATCTGACAGGTTGTGACAAACTGACATTCTCTGACTTTCTCTGACACTCTCTTAGACACACTGTGACACCCTCTGAGACACACTGTGTCACGTTCAGATAGACTGTGATAATTTCTGTGACATACTATGACACTCTCTGACAGACTGCGACACACTGAGACACTCTCAAAGACAGAATGTGACACTCGCTGACTCTCTCTGAAAGACACTGTGACACTCTCTGAAACACACTGTGACATTCTCTGAGGCACACTGTGAGACTTTCTGACTCTCTCTGAAACACACTGTGACAGTCTCTGAGACACACTGTGACACTCTCTGACTCTCTCTTAAACACACTGTGACACTCTCTGACAGACTGTGACACACTGTGACACTCTCGGAGACAGACTGTGACACTTTCTGACACTCCCTGTCTCTCTGACACCCACTGTGACACTCTCTGACAGACTGTGACACACTGAAACACGCTCTGATTCTCTCGGACACTCCCTTAGACACACAGTGACACGCTCTGAAAGACTGTGACACACTGAGACACTTCAAAGACAGACTGTGACACTTTCTGACTCTCTCTGACTCTCTCTGAGGCACTCTGTGACACTCTCTGACAGACCGTGACACACTGGGACCCGCTCTGAGACAGACTGTGCCACTTTCTGACAATCTTTGACTCTCTGAGACACACTGTGAAACTCTCTGAGACACACTGTGACACTCTCTGACTCTCTCTAAAACACACTGTGACACTCTCTGAAACACACTGTGACACACTGTGACACGCTTTGACCCTCTCTGAGACAATCTCTGATTCCTCTGACAATTGGATAAACACTGTGACACTACCTGACACTCTCTGAGACACACTGTGACTCTCTCTGACAGACTGTGACACACTATGACAGTCTCAAAACAGGCTGTGACACTTTCTGACTCCCTCTGACACACTCTGAAATATTACTGTAACCTTCTCTGACAGACTGTGACCCACTATGACACTCCCTGAGACAGACTGTGACACACTCTGAGACACACTATGATACAGTCTGACTCTCCCTGACACTCCCTGAGGCACAGTATGACGCACTATGACACTCTCTGACTCTCTCTGAGACACACTGTGACACTCTGTGACAGACTCTGACACACTGTGACGCTCTCTGACTCTCTGAGACACATGCTGATTCTCTCTGACACTCTCTGAGACGGAATGTGACACTCTCTGACACTCTCTGAGGAACAGCACAACACACTGTGACACTCTCTGACAGGTTGTGACAAACTGACATTCTCTGACTTTCTCTGACACTCTCTTAGACACACTGTGACACCCTCTGAGACACACTGTGACATCTCTGACACTCTCTGTTACTCTCTGAGACACACTGTGTCACGTTCAGATAGACTGTGATAATTTCTGTGACATACTATGACACTCTCTGACAGACTGCGACACACTGAGACACTCTCAAAGACAGAATGTGACACTCTCTGACTCTCTCTGACTCACTCTGAAATATACTGTTGCATTCTCTGACAGACTGTGACACACTGTGGGCGGCACGGTGGCACAGTGGCACAGTGGTTAGCACTGCTGCCTCACAGCGCCAGAGACACGGGTTCAATTCCCACCTCAGGTGACTGACTGTGTGGAGTTTGCTCGTTCTCCCCCTGTCTGCATGAGCTTCCTCCGGGTGCTCCGGTTTCCTCCCACAGTTCAAAGATGTGCAGTTCAGGTGATTTGGCCATGCTAAATTGCACTTATTGTGCACTAGATAAGGGTTATGTGTAGGGGTATGGGTGCGTTGCGCTTCGGCGGGGGGGGGGTGTGGACTTGTTGGGCCGAAGGGTCTGTTTCCACACTGTAATGTAATCTAATCTGTAATGCAATCTAAACACTGTGACACTCTCTGAGACAGACTGTGACACGTTCTAACTCTCTGAGACACACTGTGACACTTTCTGACTCCCTCTGACTCTCTGAGACGCACTGTGACACTTTCTGACTCTCGAAGACACATTGTGACTCTCTGTGAGGCACACTGTGACACTTTCTGACTCTCTCTGAGACGCAATGTGACACTCTAGGAGATACACTGTGAGACTCTCTGAGACAGATTGTGACACTTTCTGACTCTCTCTGACTCTCTGAGACACACTGTGTCACTCATTGAGACACACTGTGACACTCTCTGATCCTATCTGACACTCTGTGAGACACACTGTAACACACTCTGACTCATGCTAAATTGCAGGTATTGTTAGGTAAGGGTTAAATGACTCACTCTGAAATATACTGTAACCTTCTCTGACAGACTGTGACCCACTATGACACTCCCTGACAGAGACTGTGACACACTCTGAGACACACTGCGACACTCTCTGAGACACCCTGTAACACACTCTGACTCATGCTAAATTGCACGGATTGTTAGGTAAGGGTTAAATGACTCATTCTGAAATATGCTGGAACCTTCTCTGACAGAATGTGACCCACTATGACACTCACTGAGACAGACTGTGACAAAGTCTGACTCTCTCTGACACTTTCTGAGGCACAGTATGACACACTATGACACTCTCTGAGAGACTGTGACACTCAGACATTTACTTAGACAAACTGTAACACTCTCTGACTCTCTCTGAAAAACACTGTGACACTCTCTGACAGACTGTGACTCACTGTGACACGCTCTGACACTCTCTGAGATACTCTGTGACACTCTCTGACGCACTCTGTGACACTCTCTGACAGACTGTGACACACTGAGACACTCTCAAAGACAGACTGTGACACTTTCTGCCTCTCTCTGACTCTCTGAGACACACCGTGACACTCTCTGACTCTCTGAAACGCTGTGATACGCTCTGACTCTCTCTGACACACTGGAAAACACTGGGACACTCTCTTTCCCTCTCTGACACTGTCTGAGACACACTGTGACATTTATGACACTCTCTCTCACACACCCTGAGACATACTGTGACACTCTCTGACTCTCTCTGAGACAAACTGTGACTCTCTCTGACACTCTGAAATACCCTGTGACGCTCTCTCACACTCTCTGAGAAACACTGTAACACTCTCCGACAGACTTTGACACTTTCTGTGACACACGATGACACTCTCTGATGGATGGTGACACTCTGACTCTGGGTGACATTTTCTGAGACACTGTGACACTCTCTGAAACACACTGTGACACTCTCAGACTCTCTCTGAGGCACACTGTGCCATGCTCTGACTAACGGTGACACACTGTGACACTTTCTGACACTCTCTGAGACACACTATGACATTCGCTGACAGACTGTGACACGCTGTGATACACTCAGAGACAGACTGTGACACTTTCTGACTTTCCCTGTGTCTCTGACACACACTGTGAAAATCTCTGATCCTACTGGATATGCTCTGAGGCACACAGTGACACTCTCTGACAGACAGTGACACTGTGACACTGTCTGACACTCTCTTATACACTCTGTGACACACACTATTCTTATCTAACACTCTCTGAGACGCACTGTAATACTCTCTGATCAATCTGACACTCTCTGAGACACACTGTGACATTCTCTCACAGACTGTGAGACTCTCTGAGCCAAATGCTGACACTCTCTGACACTCTCTGAGACAGAGTATGTCACACTGTGACACTTTCTGAATCTCTCTGAGACACTCTGCAATACACTGTAAGATTCTCTGACAGACTGTGTCTCACAGTAACACTCTCTGAGAAATATTGTGACACTTTCTGACTCTTTCTGACTCTTTGAGACACACTGTGACACTCTCTTCGACACATTGTGACCCTCTCTGTCACTCTCTTAAACACACTGTGACAATCTCTGACTCTCTCTAAGACACACTGTGATACTCTCTGACAGACTGTGACACACTGAGACACTCTCAAAGATAGACTGCGACATTTTCTGACTCTCTCTAGACACTCTTTGAGACACACTGTGACACTCGCTGACACACTGTGACAAACTGAGGCACTCTCAAAGACAGACTGTGACACTTTCTGACTCTCTCTGACTCTCTCTGAAATATACTGTAACCTTCTCTGACAGACTGTGACAATCTCCGAGACAGTCTGTGACAAGTTCCAACTCTCTCTGACTCTCTGAGACACACCGTGACACTCTCTGACTCTCCCTGAAGCACACTAGGACACTTTCTGACTCGCTCTGACTCTCTGAGACACACTGTGACACTCTCTGAGACACACTGTGACACGGCATGATCTTATCAGACACGTTCTGAGACACATTGTGTATGCCTCTGATCCTATTTGACACTCTCTGAGACACACTGTGACACTCTCTGACTCTCTCTGACACTTTGAGATGCACTGGGACACTCTCTGAGCCTATCCGACACTCTCTGAGGCACAATATGACACACTGTGACATTCTCTGAGACAGACTGTGACACTTTCTGACACTCTCTGAATCTCTGAGACACACTGTGACAATTTCTGATTCTCTCCGAGACACTCTGCCATACACTGTAAGATTCTCTGACAGATTGTGTCTCACAGTGACACTCTCTGAGAAATATTGTGACACTTTCTGACTCTTTCTGACTCTATGAGACACACTGTGACCCTCTCTGACACTCTCTTAAACACACTGTGACATTCTCTGACTCTCTCTGACGCCTTCTAAGGCACACTGTGATACTCTCTGACAGACTGTGACACACTGAGACACTCTCAAAGACAGGCTGTGACACTTTCTGACTCTCTCTGACTCTCTGAGACACACTGTGACACTCTCTGACAGATTGTGACACTCTCTGACACCCCCATAGACACACTTTGACACTCTCTGATACTATATGACACTCTCTAAGACACACTGTGTCACTCTCTGACCGACCATGACACACTGTGACACTCTCTGATCCTATCTGGCACTCTATGAGACGCATTGTGACACTCTTTGATGATACCTGATTATCTCTGAGACATACTGTGACACTCTCTGACACTCTTAAACACACTGTGAAACTCTCTGACTCTCTCTCTCTCTCTCTCTTAGACACACTGTGACCCTCTCTGACACTCTCTTAAATGCACTGTGACATTCTCTGACTCTATGCCTCTCTCTCTAAGGCACACTTCGATACTCTCTGACAGACTGTGGCACACTGAGACACTCTCAAAGACAGACTGTGACATTTTCTGACTCTCTCTGACACTCTTTGAGGCTCACTGTGACACCCGCTGACAGATTATGGCAAACTGAGCCACTCTCAAAGACAGACTGTGAAATTTTTTGACTCTCTCTGAAATATACAGTAACCTTCTCTGACAGACTGTGACACACGGTGACACACTCTGCGTCTCTCTGAGGCAGACTGAGACACTCTCTGAAACACACTGTGACACTCTCTAACAGACTGTGAAAATCCCTGACACACTCTATGAGGCACAGTATGACACAGTACGACACTCTCTGACTCATTCTGACACTCTCTGAGACACACTGTGACACTCTGACTCTCTGAGACACATGCTGATTCTCTCTGACACTCTCTGAGACAGAATGTGACTCTCTCTGGCACAATCTGAGGCACAGCACGACACACTGTGACACTCTCTGACAGGTCATGACAAACTGTGACATTCTCTGACACTCTCTGACACTCTCTTAGACACACTGTGACACTCTCTGACTCTCTCTGTCACTCTCTGAGACACACTGTGTCACGCTCTGACAGACTGTGACACATTGAGGCACTCGTAAAGACAGACTGTGACACTTTGCGACTCTCTCTGACACTCTCTGAGGCACACTGTGACACTCTCTGACAGGCTGTGACACATTGAGACATTCGCAAAGACAGACTGTGACCCTTTCTGACTCTCAGAAATATACCGTAGCCTTCTCTGACAGACTGTGACACTCTCTGAGACAGACTGTGACAATTTCTGACTCTCTCTGAAACACACCGTGACACTCTTGAGACACTGTGACACACTGTGACACTCTCTGATACACATTGGGACCATCCATGACAATTTGGGATGCACTGTGACACTCTTTGAGAGACTGTGACACACTCTGACACACTATGACGCTCTCTAAGATACACTGGGACCCTCTCTGACAATTTGAGACGGACTGGGACACTCTCTGGTCCTATCCGACTCTCTCTGAGACATACTGGGAACCTCTCTGAGACACACTGTGACACTCTCTGACACGATCTGAAAAGCACTTTAACACTCTCTGACAGACTGTGACACACTGTGACACTCACTAACTCTCTCTGAAACGCACTGTGATACCCCCTAATAGACTGTGACACACTGTGACACTCTCAGAGACACAATGTGACACTCTCTGACAGACTGTGACACACTGTGACACTCTGACTCTCTCTGAAACACACTGTGAAACTGTCTGACAGACTGTGACACTCTCTGAGACACAATGTGACACTCTCTGACAGGCTGTGATACTCTGACTCTTTGTGAGACTCACCTAGACACACTGTAACATTCTCTGAGACACACTGAGACACTCGCTGACTCTCTCTGAAACACACTGTGACACTCTCTGGCAGACTCTGACACACTGTGACACTCTCTGACACTCTCTGAAACACACTGTGACACGCTCCGACAGTCTGTGACTCATTGTGACACTCTCTGACACTGTCTGAGGCAGACTGTAACACTTTCTAATTCTCTTTGACTTTCTGAGACACACTGGGACACACTGTGACACTCTCTGACACTCTCTGAAACACACTGTGACACTCTGTGACAGACTCTGACACACTGTGACACGCTCTGACACTCTCCTAAACACACTGTGACACTCTGACAGGCTGTGATACTCTGACTCTTTGTGCGACTCACCTAGACACACTGTAACATTCTCTGAGACACACTGAGACACTCGCTGACTCTCTCTGAAACACACTGTGACACTCTCTGACAGACTCTGACACACTGTGACACTCTCTGACACTCTCTGAAACACACTGTGACACGCTCTGACAGTTTGTGACTCATTGTGACACTCTCTGACACTGCCTGAGGCAGACTGTAACACTTTCTGATTCTCTTTGACTTTCTGAGACACACTGGGACACACTGTGACACTCTCTGACACTCTCTGAAACACACTGTGACACTCTGTGACAGACTCTGACATACTGTGACACGCTCTGACTCTCTCCTAAACACACTGTGACACTCTCTGACAGGCTGTGCTACTCTGACTCTTTGTGAGACTCACCTAGACACACTGTAACATTCTCTGAGACACACTGAGACACTCGCTGACTCTCTCTGAAACACACTGTGACACTCTCTGACACTCTCTGAAACACACTGTGACACACTCCGACAGTCTGTGACTCATTGTGACACTCTCTGACACTGTCTGAGGCAGAGTGTAACACTTTCTGATTCTCTTTGACTTTCTGAGACACACTGGGACACACTGTGACACTCTCTGACACTCTCTGAAACACACTGTGACACTCTGTGACAGACTCTGACATACTGTGACACGCTCTGACTCTCTCCTAAACACACTGTGACACTCTCTGACAGGCTGTGCTACTCTGACTCTTTGTGAGACTCACCTAGACACACTGTAACATTCGCTGAGACACACTGAGACACTCGCTGACTCTCTCTGAAACACACTGTGACACTCTCTGACACTCTCTGAAACACACTGTGACACACTCCGACAGTCTGTGACTCATTGTGACACTCTCTGACACTGTCTGAGGCAGAGTGTAACACTTTCTGATTCTCTTTGACTTTCTGAGACACACTGGGACACACTGTGACACTCTCTGACACTCTCTGAAACACACTGTGACACTCTGTGACAGACTCTGACACACTGTGACACGCTCTGACACTCTCCTAAACACACTGTGACACTCTCTGACAGGCTGTGATACTCTGACTCTTTGTGAGACTCACCTAGACACTCTGTAACATTCTCTGAGACACACTGAGACACTCGCTGACTCTCTATGAAACACACTGTGACACTCTCTGACAGACTCTGACACACTGTGACACTCTCTGACAGGCTGTGATACTCTGACTCTTTGTGAGACTCACCTGGACACACTGTAACATTCTCTGAGACACACTGAGACACTCGCTGACTCTCTCTGAAACACACTGTGACACGCTCCGACAGTCTGTGACCCATTGTGACACTCTCTGACACTATCTGAGACAGACTGTGACACTTTCTGATTCTCTTTGACTTTCTGAGACACACCGTGACACACTGCGACACTCTCTGACTCTCTGAGACACATTGTGACAATCTGTGACTTTCTCTGACACTCTGGAAAACACTGTGACATTCTCTGACAGAATGTGACACACTGTGACACTCTCTGACTCTCTCTGAAACACACTGTGGCACTCTCTGACAGACTGTGAAACAATGTGACACTCTCTGAGACACAATGTGACAGCCTCTGACAAACTGTGATACTCTGACTCACTGTGAGAGTCTCGTAGACACACTGTGACATTCTCTGAGACACACTGTGACACTCGCTGACTCTGAAAGGCACTGTGACACTCTCTAACAGACTGTGAAAATCCCTGACACACTCTATGAGGCACAGTATGACACAGTATGACACTCTCTGACTCACTCTGACACTCTCTGAGACACACTGTGACACTCTGACTCCCTGAGACACATGCTGATTCTCTCTGACACTCTCTGAGACAGAATGTGACTCTCTCTGGCACACTCTGAGGCACAGCACGACACACTGTGACACTCTCTGACAGGTCATGACAAACTGTGACATTCTCTGACACTCTCTGACACTCTCTTAGACACACTGTGACACTCTCTGACTCTCTCTGTCACTCTCTGAGACACACTGTGTCACGCTCTGACAGACTGTGACACATTGAGGCACTCGCAAAGACAGACTGTGACACTTTGCGACTCTCTCTGACACTCTCTGAGGCACACTGTGACACTCTCTGACAGACTGAGACACATTGAGACATTCGCAAAGACAGACTGTGACCCTTTCTGACTCTCAGAAATATACCGTAGCCTTCTCTGACAGACTGTGACACACTGTGAAACTCTCTGAGACAGACTGTGACAATTTCTGACTCTCTCTGAAACACACCGTGACACTCTTGAGACACTGTGACACACTGTGACACTCTCTGATACACATTGGGACCATCCATGACAATTTGGGATGCACTGTGACACTCTTTGAGAGACTGTGACACACTCTGACACACTATGACGCTCTCTAAGATACACTGGGACCCTCTCTGACAATTTGAGACCCACTGGGACACTCTCTGGTCCTATCCGACTCTCTCTGAGACATACTGGGACACTCTCTGAGACACACTGTGACACTCTCTGACACGATCTGAAAAGCACTTTAACACTCTCTGACAGACTGTGACACACTGTGACACTCACTAACTCTCTCTTAAACACACTGTGATACCCCCAATAGACTGTGACACACTGTGACACTCTCAGAGACACAATGTGACACTCTCTGACAGACTGTGACACACTGTGACACTCTGACTCTCTCTGAAACACACTGTGAAACTGTCTGACAGACTGTGACACTCTCTGAGACACAATGTGACACTCTCTGACAGGCTGTGATACTCTGACTCTTTGTGAGACTCACCTAGACACACTGTAACATTCTCTGAGACACACTGAGACACTCGCTGACTCTCTCTGAAACACACTGTGACACTCTCTGGCAGACTCTGACACACTGTGACACTCTCTGACACTCTCTGAAACACACTGTGACACGCTCCGACAGTCTGTGACTCATTGTGACACTCTCTGACACTGTCTGAGGCAGACTGTAACACTTTCTAATTCTCTTTGACTTTCTGAGACACACTGGGACACACTGTGACACTCTCTGACACTCTCTGAAACACACTGTGACACTCTGTGACAGACTCTGACACACTGTGACACGCTCTGACACTCTCCTAAACACACTGTGACACTCTGACAGGCTGTGATACTCTGACTCTTTGTGCGACTCACCTAGACACACTGTAACATTCTCTGAGACACACTGAGACACTCGCTGACTCTCTCTGAAACACACTGTGACACTCTCTGACACTCTCTGAAACACACTGTGACACACTCCGACAGTCTGTGACTCATTGTGACACTCTCTGACACTGTCTGAGGCAGAGTGTAACACTTTCTGATTCTCTTTGACTTTCTGAGACACACTGGGACACACTGTGACACTCTCTGACACTCTCTGAAACACACTGTGACACTCTGTGACAGACTCTGACACACTGTGACAAGCTCTGACACTCTCCTAAACACACTGTGACACTCTCTGACAGGCTGTGATACTCTGACTCTTTGTGAGACTCACCTAGACACTCTGTAACATTCTCTGAGACACACTGAGTCACTCGCTGACTCTCTCTGAAACACACTGTGACACTCTCTGACAGACTCTGACACACTGTGACACTATCTGAAAGGCTGTGATACTCTGACTCTTTGTGAGACTCACCTGGACACACTGTAACATTCTCTGAGACACACTGAGACACTCGCTGACTCTCTCTGAAACACACTGTGACACGCTCCGACAGTCTGTGACCCATTGTGACACTCTCTGACACTATCTGAGACAGACTGTGACACTTTCTGATTCTCTTTGACTTTCTGAGACACACCGTGACACACTGCGACACTCTCTGACTCTCTGAGACACATTGTGACAATCTGTGACTCTCTCTGACACTCTGGAAAACACTGTGACATTCTCTGACAGAATGTGACACACTGTGACACTCTCTGACTCTCTCTGAAACACACTGTGGCACTCTCTGACAGACTGTGAAACAATGTGACACTCTCTGAGACACAATGTGACAGCCTCTGACAAACTGTGATACTCTGACTCACCGTGAGAGTCTCGTAGACACACTGTGACATTCTCTGAGACACACTGTGACACTCGCTGACTCTGAAAGGCACTGTGACACTCTCTAACAGACTGTGAAAATCCCTGACACACTCTATGAGGCACAGTATGACACAGTATGACACTCTCTGACTCACTCTGACACTCTCTGAGACACACTGTGACACTCTGACTCCTTGAGACACATGCTGATTCTCTCTGACACTCTCTGAGACAGAATGTGACTCTCTCTGGCACACTCTGAGGCACAGCACGACACACTGTGACACTCTCTGACAGGTCATGACAAACTGTGACATTCTCTGACACTCTCTTAGACACACTGTGACACTCTCTGACTCTCTCTGTCACTCTCTGAGACACACTGTGTCACGCTCTGACAGACTGTGACACATTGAGGCACTCGCAAAGACAGACTGTGACACTTTGCGACTCTCTCTGACACTCTATGAGTCACACTGTGACACTCTCTGACAGACTGTGACACATTGAGACATTCGCAAAGACAGACTGTGACCCTTTCTGACTCTCAGAAATATACCGTAGCCTTCTCTGACAGACTGTGACACACTGTGACACTCTCTGAGACAGACTGTGACAATTTCTGACTCTCTCTGAAACACACCGTGACACTCTTGAGACACTGTGACACACTGTGACACTCTCTGATACACATTGGGACCATCCATGACAATTTGGGATGCACTGTGACACTCTTTGAGAGACTGTGACACACTCTGACACACTATGACGCTCTCTAAGATACACTGGGACCCTCTCTGACAATTTGAGACGCACTGGGACACTCTCTGGTCCTATCCGACTCTCTCTGAGACATACTGGGACACTCTCTGAGACACACTGTGACACTCTCTGACACTATCTGAAAAGCACTTTAACACTCTCTGACAGACTGTGACACACTGTGACATTCACTAACTCTCTCTGAAACACACTGTGATACCCCCTAATAGACTGTGACACACTGTGACACTCTCAGAGACACAATGTGACACTCTCTGACAGACTGTGACACACTGTGACACTCTGACTCTCTCTGAAACACACTGTCAAACTGTCTGAAAGACTGTGACACTCTCTGAGACACAATGTGACACTCTCTGACAGGCTGTGATACTCTGACTCTTTGTGAGACTCACCTAGACACACTGTAACATTCTCTGAGACACACTGAGACACTCGCTGACTCTCTCTGAAACACACTGTGAAACTCTCTGGCAGATTCTGACACACTGTGACACTCTCTGACACTCTCTGAAACACTCTGTGACACGCTCCGACAGTCTGTGATTCATTGTGACACTCTCTGACACTGTCTGAGGCAGACTGTAAAACATTCTGATTCTCTTTGACTTTCTGAGACACACTGGGACACACTGTGACACTCTCTGACACTCTCTGAAACACACTGTGACACTCTGTGACAGACTCTGACACACTGTGACACGCTCTGACACTCTCCTAAACACACTGTGACACTCTCTGACAGGCTGTGATACTCTGACTCTTTGTGCGACACACCTAGACACACTGTAACATTCTCTGAGACATACTAAGACACTCGCTGACTTTCTCTGAAACACACTGTGACACTCTCTGACAGACTCTGACACACTGTGACACTCTCTGACACTCTCTGAAATACACTGTGACACGCTCCGACAGTCTGTGACTCATTGTGACACTCTCTGACACTGTCTGAGGCAGACTGTAACACTTTCTGATTCTCTTTGACTTTCTGAGACACACTGGGACACACTGTGACACTCTCTGACACTCTCTGAAACACACTGTGACATTCTGTGACAGACTCTGACACACTGTGACAAGCTCTGACTCTCTCCTAAACACACTGTGACACTCTCTGACAGGCTGTGATACTCTGACTCTTTGTGAGACTCACCTAGACACACTGTAACATTCTCTGAGACACACTGTGACACTCTCTGAGACAGACTGTGACAATTTCTGACTCTCTCTGAAACACACCGTGACACTCTTGAGACACTGTGACACACTGTGACACTCTCTGATACACATTGGGACCATCCATGACAATTTGGGATGCACTGTGACACTCTTTGAGAGACTGTGACACACTCTGACACACTATGACGCTCTCTAAGATACACTGGGACCCTCTCTGACAATTTGAGACGCACTGGGACACTCTCTGGTCCTATCCGACTCTCTCTGAGACATACTGGGACACTCTCTGAGACACACTGTGACACTCTCTGACACTATCTGAAAAGCACTTTAACACTCTCTGACAGACTGTGACACACTGTGACATTCACTAACTCTCTCAGAAACACACTGTGATACCCCCTAATAGACTGTGACACACTGTGACACTCTCAGAGACACAATGTGACACTCTCAGACAGACTGTGACACACTGTGACACTCTGACTCTCTCTGAAACACACTGTGAAACTGTCTGACAGACTGTGACACTCTCTGAGACACAATGTGACACTCTCTGACAGGTTGTGATACTCTGACTCTTTGTGAGACTTACCTAGACACACTGTAACATTCTCTGAGACACACTGAGACACTCGCTGACTCTCTCTGAAACACACTGTGACACTCTCTGGCAGACTCTGACACACTGTGACACTCTCTGACACTCTCTGAAACACACTGTGACACGCTCCGACAGTCTGTGACTCATTGTGACACTCTCTGACACTGTCTGAGGCAGACTGTAACACTTTCTAATTCTCTTTGACTTTCTGAGACACACTGGGACACACTGTGACACTCTCTGACACTCTCTGAAACACACTGTGACACTCTGTGACAGACTCTGACACACTGTGACACGCTCTGACACTCTCCTAAATACACTGTGACACTCTCTGACAGGCTGTGATAATCTGACTCTTTGTGCGACTCACCTAGACACACTGTAACTATCTCTGAGACACACTGAGACACTCGCTGACTCTCTCTGAAACACACTGTGACACTCTCTGACAGACTCTGACACACTGTGACACTCTCTGACACTCTCTGATACACACTGTGACACGCTCTGACAGTCTGTGACTCATTGTGACACTCTCTGACACTGCCTGAGGCAGACTGTACCACTTTCTGATTCTCTTTGACTTTCTGAGACACACTGGGACACACTGTGACACTCTCTGACACTCTCTGAAACACACTGTGACACTCTGTGACAGACTCTGACACACTGTGACACGCTCTGACTCTCTCCTAAACACACTGTGACACTCTCTGACAGGCTGTGATACTCTGACTCTTTGTGAGACTCACCTAGACACACTGTAACATTCTCTGAGACACACTGAGACACTCGCTGACTCTCTCTGAAACACAGTGTGACACTCTCTGACAGACTCTGACACACTGTGAAACTCTCTGACACTCTCTGAAACACACTGTGACACGCTCCGACAGTCTGTGACTCATTGTGACACTCTCTGACACTGTCTGAGGCAGACTGTAACACTTTCTGATTCTCTTTGACTTTCTGAGACACACTGGGACACACTGTGACACTCTCTGACACTCTCTGAAACACACTGTGACACTCTGTGACAGACTGTGACACAATGTGACACTCTCTGAGACACAATGTGACAGCCTCTGACAAACTGTGATACTCTGACTCACTGTGAGAGTCGCTTAGACACACTGTGACATTCTCTGAGACACACTGTGACACTCGCTGACTCTGAAAGGCACTGTGACACTCTCTAACAGAATGTGAAAATCCCTGACACACTCTATGAGGCACAGTATGACACAGTATGACACTCTCTGACTCACTCTGACACTCTCTGAGACACACTGTGACAACTCTGACTCTCTGAGACACATGCTGATTCTCTCTGACACTCTCTGAGACAGAATGTGACTCTCTCTGGCACACTCTGAGGCACAGCACGACACACTGTGACACTCTCTAACAGGTCATGACAAACTGTGACATTCTCTGACACTCTCTGACACTCTCTTAGACACACTGTGACACTCTCTGACTCTCTCTGTCACTCTCTGAGACACACTGTGTCACGCTCTGACAGACTGTGACACATTGAGGCACTCGCAAAGACAGACTGTGACACTTTGCGACTCTCTCTGACACTCTCTGAGGCACACTGTGACACTCTCTGACAGACTGTGACACATTGAGACATTAGCAAAGACAGACTGTGACCCTTTCTGACTCTCAGAAATATACCGTAGCCTTCTCTGACAGACTGTGACACACTGTGACACTCTCTGAGACAGACTGTGACAATTTCTGACTCTCTCTGAAACACACCGTGACACTCTTGAGACACTGTGACACACTGTGACACTCTCTGATACACATTGGGACCATCCATGACAATTTGGGATGCACTGTGACACTCTTTGAGAGACTGTGACACACTCTGACACACTATGACGCTCTCTAAGATACACTGGGACCCTCTCTGACAATTTGAGACGCACTGGGACACTCTCTGGTCCTATCCGACTCTCTCTGAGACATACTGGGACACTCTCTGAGACACACTGTGACACTCTCTGACACTATCTGAAAAGCACTTTAACACTCTCTGACAGACTGTGACACACTGTGACACTCACTAACTCTCTCTGAAACACACTGTGATACCCCCTAACAGACTGTGACACACTGTGACACTCTCTGATGCACAAGGTGACACTCACTGACAGACTGTGACACACTGTGACACTCTCTGACACGCTCTGACACTTTGAGACACACTGTGACACTCTCTGATCCTATCTGACATTCTCTGAAACACACTGTGACACTCTCTGAGACACACTGTGACATCCTCTAACTCTCTCAAAAGGCACTGTGACACTCTCTGAAACACACTGTGACCCTCTCTGAGACACACTGTGACACTGTCTGACTCTCTATCAAACACATTGTGACACTCTCTGACACTTTCTGAAAAGCCCTGTGACACTCTCTGACAGACTGTGACACACTGTTTCACTCTAACTCTCTCTGACAATTTGAGATGCTCTGTGACACTCTCTGATCCTATCTGAGACACACTGTGACAGTCTCTGACAGACTGACACACTGTGTCCCTCTCCAAGACAGACAGTGACATTTTCTGACTCCCTATGACTCACTCTTAAATATACTGTAGCCTTCTCTGACAGAGCGTGACCCATGGTGTCACTCTCTAAGACAGACTGTGACACACTCTGACTCTCTGAGATACACTTTGATACATTCTGACTCTCTGTGACATTCTATGATGCACAGTATGAAACACTGCGACACTCTCTGACTGTCTCTGACTCTCTGAGACACACTGTGAGACTCTGTGACTCTCTCTGATACTCTGGGAAACAGTGTGACACTCTCTGATCCGCTCTGAGACCGACCGTGACACTCTCTGACTCTCCCTGACACTCTCTGAGGCACAGCACGACATCTGTGTTCTCTCTGACTGATTGTGACAAACCGTGACACTTTCTGTCTCCGTCTGACTCCCTGAGACACACTGTCACACTCTCTGAGACACATTGGACCCTCTCTGACAATTTGAAACGCACTGTGACACTCTCTGATCCTCTCTGACATTCTCAGAGACACACTGTGACACTCTTTGACTCTCTCTGACACTTTGAGACACACTGTGACACTCGCTGACACTCTCTGAGACACACTGTGACACTCTCTGAGACACACTGCGACACTGTCTAACTCTCTCCGAAAGGCACTGTGACCCACTCTGAAACACATTGTGACACTCTCTGACACATGCTGAGACACACTGCGACACTCTCTGACACTCTCTCAAACACACTGTGACATGCTCTGTCAGTCTGTGTCACACTGGGACACACTCTGACATTCGCTTAGACACACTGGGACATTCTCTGACTCTCTCCGACAATTTGAGATGCACTGTGACACTCTCTGATCCTATCTGAAACACACTGTGACTCTCTCTGCAGACTGTGACACACTGTGCCACTCTCAAAGACAGGCTGTGACACTTTGAGACTCCATCTGACTCACTCTAAAATATACTGTAGCCTTCTCTGACAAAGCGTGACCCACGGTGTCCCTCAATGAGACAGACTGTGACACACTCTGACTCTCTGAGATACGCTGTGATACAGTCTGACTCTCTGTGACACTCTATGAGGCACAGTATGACACACTACGACACTCTCTGACTCACTCTGACACTCTCTGAGACACACTGTGACACTCTCGCACAGACTATGAACCTCTCTGAGACAAACTCTGATCATCTCTGACACTTATGTAGACACACTGTGACACTCTCTGACAGACTGTGACACACTCTGACTCTCTGAGATACGCTGTGATACAGTCTGACTCTGTGACACTCTATGAGGCACAGTATGACACACTACGACACTCTCTGACTCACTCTGACACTCTCTGAGACACACTGTGACACTCTCGCACAGACTATGAACCTCTCTGAGACAAACTCTGATCATCTCTGACACTTATGTAGACACACTGTGACACTCTCTGACAGAATGTGACACTATCTGACTCTCTCTGAAACACACATGACACTTTCCGACTCTCTCTGACTCTCTGAGACACACTGTGACACTCTGTGACTCTCTCTGATACTCTGGAAAACACTGTGACACTCTCTGTCCCTCTCTGACACTCTCTGAGACACACTGTGTCATTTTTGACTCTCTTTCACACTCTTTGAGACACACTGTGACACTCTCTGACTCTCTCTGAGACAAACTGTGACTCTCTCTGACACTCTGAGATATCCTGTGACACTCTCTCACACCCTCTGAGAAACATGGTAACGCTCTCTGACAGACTGTGACAGACTGTGACATTTCCTGTGAGACACTTTCTGAGACACACTATAACACTCTCTCTCAGACTGTGACCCTCTCAGAGACAAGCACTGACCCACTCTGACACTCTCTGAGACACAGTAGGACTCACTGTGACACTCTCTGACTCTCTCTGACACATTCTGAAATACATATAACCTTTACTGACAGACTGTGACATACTGTGACACTCTATGAGACAGACTATGACACGTTCTGACTCTCACTGACTCTATAAGATACACTGTGACTCTCTCTGAGACATGCTGTGACTCTCTCTCTTAGACACACTGTGACTCTCTCTGAAACTCTCAAACAAACTGTGACACTCTCTGACTCTCTCTGACACTCTCTGTGGCACACTGTGACACTAGCAAAGACAGACCGTGACTATCTCTGACTCTCTGAGACACACTGCGACGCTCACTGAGACTCGTTGTGACAGTCTCTGACAGACTGTGATACTATGACACTCCCAGAGACTCTCTTAGACACACTGCGACACTCACTGAGACACACTGTGATACTCTCTGACAGACTGTGACACTCACTGAGACACACTGTGATACTCTCTGACAGACTGTGACACTCACTGAGACACACTGTGATACTCTCTGACAGACTGTGACACACTCTAACTCTCTCTGACACTCTCATAGACACACTGTGACACTCTCGGATTCTATCTGACACTCTGAGACACACTATGACACTCTCTGACAGACTGTGACACACTGTGACACTCTCTGGCTCTCTCTGACACTCTCTTAGACACACTATGACACTCTCTGATCCTATCTGATACTCTCTGAGGCACACTGTGACACTCCCTGACGCTCTGAGACATACTGTGACAGCCTCTGACACTCTGTGACACTGTGTGACACACTGTGACACATTGTGACACTCTGACTCTCTGAGACACATGCTGATTCTCTCTGACACTCTCTGAGACAGAATGTGACACTCTCTAGCACACTCTGAGGCACAGCACGACACACTGTGATACTCTCTGACAGGTCATGACAAACTGAGACATTCTCTGACACTCTCTGACACTCTCTTAGACACACTGTGACACTCTCTGACTCTCTCTGTCACTCTCTGAGACACACTGTGTCACGCTTTGACAGACTGTGACACATTGAGACACTCGCAAAGACAGACTGTGACCCTTTCTGACTCTCTGAAATATACTGTAGCCTTCTCTGACAGACTGTGACACATTGTGACACTCTCTGAGACAGACTGTGACAATTTCTGACTCTCTCTGAAACACACCGTGACACTCTTGAGACACTGTGACACACTGTGACACTCTCTGATACACATTGGGACCATCCATGACAATTTGGGATGCACTGTGACACTCTTTGAGAGACTGTGACACACTCTGACACACTATGACGCTCTCTAAGATACACTGGGACCCTCTCTGACAATTTGAGACGCACTGGGACACTCTCTGGTCCTATCTGACTCTCTCTGAGACATACTGGGACACTCTCTGACTCTCTCTGAAACACACCGTGACGCTCTCTGAGAGACCGTGACACACTGTGACACTCTCTGAGACTGTCTGAGACACATTGGGACCCTCTCTGACAATTTGAGATGCACTGCGACACTCTCTGATCCTATCCGATACTCTCTGAGACACACTGTGACACTCTCTGACAGACTGTGACACACTGTGACACTCACTAACTCTCTCTGAAACACACAGTGATACTCCCTAACAGGCTGTGACACACTGTGACACTCTCTGATACACAAGGTGACACTCACTGACAGACTGTGACACACTGTGACACTCTCTGACACGCTCTGACACTTTGAGACGCACTGTGACACTCTCTGATCCTATCTGACATTCTCTGAAACACACTGAAACACTCTCTGAGACACACTGTGACATTCTCTAACTCTCTCGAAAGGCACTGTGACACTCTCTGAAACACACTGTAACACTCTCTGAGACACACTGTGACACTGTCTGACTCTCTATCAAACACACTGTGACACTCTCAGAGACACACTGTGACACGTTCTGACTCTCGCTGACTCTCTGAGACACACTGTGACTCTCTCTGAGACACGCTGAGACTCTCTTAAACACACTGTGATACTCTCTGACAGTCCCTGTGGCACACTGTGACACTCTCAAAGACAGACTGTGATTCTCTCTGACTCTCTGAGAGACACTGTGACACTCGCTGAGACTCACTGAGACTCACTGTGACACTCTCTGAGAGACTGTGACACTATGACTCTCACTGAGAATCTCTTAGACACACTGTCACACTCTCTGACTCTCTCTGGCACTCACCTAGACACACTGTTACACTCGCTGACTCTCTCTGACACTTTGAGATGCACTGTGACACTCTCTGATCCTATCTGACACTCTCTGAAACACATTGTGACACTCTCTGACTCTCTCTGAAACACACTGTGACACTCTCTAACAGACTGTTACACTCTCTGACACACTCTGAGGCGCACTGTAACTTGCTCTGACAGACTGTGACAGACTGTCTCTCTCTGACACTTTCTGAGACACAGTGTTACACTTTCTGACTCTCTCTGACTCTGAGACACACTGTGACACTCTCTGAGACACACAGTGACACTCTCTGACCCTCTCTGAGACCGACTGTGTGTGTCTCTCTCTCTCACTCTCTCTGACACTCTCTGTGGACCAGCACGACACACTGTGACACTCTCTGACTTTCTCTTAGGCACACTGTAATACTCTCTGACTCTCTCTGACCCTCTCTGAGACACACTTTGACTCTTTCTGAGTCATTCTGTGACTCTCTGAAATTCACTATGACACTCTCTCACAGACTGTGACCCTCTCTGAGTCAAATGCTGACCCTCTCGGACACTCTCTGAGACACAGTATGACTCACTGTGACACTCTCTGATTCTCTCTGACAAACTCTGCAATTCACTGTAACCTTTTCTGACGGACTGTGATACTGTGAGACACTCTCTGAGACACACTATGACACTCTCTGAGACACACTGTGACAGACTATGACACACTATGACATTCTGACTCTCTCCGAGGCACACTGTGACACTCTCTGACCTTCTCTGAGACAGACTGTGACCCTTTCTGACTGAATGTGACACTCTCTGAGAGACGGTGACACTCTCTGTGACACACTGTGATACTCTCTGACACACTGTTACACTCCCTGACCCTCTCTGACACTCTCTGAAACACACTGTGACCCTCTGACAGAATGTGACACTCTGACCCTGTCTGGCTCTCTCTGAGACGCACTGTGACACTCTCTGAATCTCTTTGACACTCTCTGAAACATACTGTGACACTCTCTGACACACTGTGACACTCTCTGAATGACTCTAACAGACTGCAACATTTTCTGTGACACACTATGACACTCTCTGACAGACTGTGACACTCTCTGACACAGGGTGACTTATTCTGAAGACACTGTGACACTCTCTGATTCACACTGTGACACTTTAAGTATCTCTCTGACTCCCTGAGACACACTGTGACACTCTCTGACAGACTGCGACACTCTCTGACTTACTGTGACACCCTCTGACACATGGTGACATTCTCTGAGAAACACTGTGACACATTCTGACGCTCTCTGACGCTCTCTTAGACACAGTGTGACACTCCCTGACTCTCTCTGACACTCTGAGACCCACTGTGACCCTCTCTGACACTCTCTAAGACGCGCTGTGGCACTCTCTGAGGCACACAGTGACAAGCTCTGACCCTGTCTGAGACAGACTGTGAAACTCTCTCACTCTCTCTGACACTCTCTGAGGCACAGCACGATACACTGTGACACTCTCTGACAGATTGTGATAAACTGTGACACAATCTGACATTCTCTGGCACTCTCTTAGACACACTGTGACACTCTCTGGCTCATTCTGACCCACTCTGAGACACACTGTGACACTCTCTGACAGACTGTGACCCTCTCTGAGACAAAGGCTGACCCTCTCGGACACTCTCTGAGACAGAGTACGACTCACTGTGACAATCTCGGACTCTCTCTGACACACTCTAAAAAGCACTGAAACCTTCTCTGACAGACTGTGACACACTGTGACACTCTCTGAGACACATTGTGACACTCTCTGAGACACACTGTGACACTGTCTGACTATCTCTGACACGCTCTGAGACACACTTTGACACTCTCTGACTATCTCTGACACACTCTGAGACACACTGTGACACCCTCTGACTCTCTCTGTCTCTCTGAGACGCACTATGACACTCTCTGACAGACTATGACACACGGTGACACACTGTGACATTCTCTGAGACACACTGTTAAACTTTCTGACAATCTCTGTTTATCCGAGACACAATGTGACCCTCTCTGACCCTCTCTGACACTTTCTGAGGCACACTATGACACTCTCTGACAGACTATGACACACAGTGACATTCTCTGACACTCTCTGAGACTCACTGTGACACTCTCTGACCGGCTGTTACACTCTCTCACACATGGTGACATTCTCTGAGACACTGTGACACTCTCTGAGACACACTGTGACACTCTCTGACACACTTTGACACTCTCTGACCGACTGTGATAGACTGTGACATTTTCTGTGACACACTGCGACACAGTGTGACATTCTCTGACAGATTATGAAACTCTGTGACATTCTCTGACTCTCTCTGAGGCACACTGTGACACACTCTGACAGACTGTGACACACTGTGACACTCTCCGAGGCACACTGTGACACTCTCAGACTATCTCTGACACTCTGGGACATACACTGACACTCTCTGACCGTCTCTGAGACACACTGTGACACTTCTCACTCTCTATGACCCTCTCTGGGGCACAATATGACACTCTCTGCCTCACTCTGACACTCTCTGAGACACAGTGTAAAACTCTTAGAGAAACACTATGACACTCTCTGAGAAACACTATGAGATTCTCTGACTCTCTCTGACACTCTCTGAGAAACTGTGACACTTTCTGACACAGACTGTGAAACTCTCTAACTCTCTCTGAGCACATTGTAACACTCTCTGACTCTCTCGGACACTTTGTGACACACTGTCACACGCTTGGACCCTTTCTGAAAATCTCTGAGACAGATCGTGACACACTCTGACTCTCTCTGAGACACAGTATGACACACTGTGACACTCTCTGAGACAAACTTCGAATCTATCTGACACTCTCTGCCATCCTCTGAGACACACACTGACAGACTGTGACACACTGACACACTCTCTGATTCTCAAAGACACTCTCTGAGATACACTGTGACACTCTCTGACAATCTGTGACACACTGTGACTCTCTCTGATTCTCTCTGACTCGCTCTGAGACGCACTGTGGCACTCTCTGACTGACTCTGAGACACACTGTGACTCACTCCGACACTCTGTGACATACTCTGAGACAGTGTGACACGCTCTGACCCTCTCAGAGATAGACTGTTACACTCTCTGACTCCCTCTGAGGCATAGTACGATACACTGTGATGCTCTCTGACTCTCTCTGACACTCTCTGAAACACACTGTAACAATTTCTGACAGACTGTGACACACTGTGTCAATCTCTGATTCTCTCTGACAATCTCTGAGGCACACTATAATACTCTCTGACAGACTGTCACACTGTCTGACTTTCTCTGACACTCTCTTAGACACACTGTGACACTCTCTGACCCTTTCTCTCACTCTGTGAGACACACTATAACACTCTCTCACAGATGGTGACCCTCTTGGAGACAAATGCTGACTGTCTCTGAAAATCTCTAAGACACAGTATGACACACTGTGACAATGTCTTACTCTCTTACCCACTCGGAAATACACTGTAGCCTTCTCTTACAGATTGTGACACACGGAGACACTCTCTGAGACACACTGTGACACTTTCTGACTCATTCTTTCACTCTCTGTGACACACTCTGACCCTCTCTGCGACAGACTGTGGGCGGCACGGTGGCACAGTGGTTAGCACTGCTGCCTCACAGCGCCAGAGGCCCGGGTTCAATTCCCGCCTCAGGCGACTCTCTGTGTGGACTTTGCACGTTCTCCCTGTGTCTGCGTGGGTTTCCTCCCACAGTCACAAAGATGTGCAGGTCAGGTGAATTGGCCATGCTATTGCCCGTAGTGTTAGGTAAGTGGTAAATGTAGGGGTATGAGTAGGTTGCGCTTCGGCGGGGCGGTGTGGACTTGTTGGGCCGAAGGGCCTGTTTCCACACTGTAAGTAATCTAATTCTCTGACCAATGCTGACCCTGACTGACACTCTCTGAGACACAGTATGACTCACTGTGACACTCTCAGACTCTCTCTGACACACTTGGAAATACACTATAACCTTCTCTGACACACTGTGACACTCTCTGACACACACTGTGACACTTTCTGTCTCTCTCTCTCTCTCTGACTCTCTGTGACACACTGTGGCCCTCTCTGAACCGCTCTGACACTCTATGACTCTCTCTGAGACACATTGTCATAATGTCTGACTCTCTCTGACACTCTCTGAGGGACAGTATGACATACTGTGACACTCTCTGAGACACTGTGACACTCTCTCACAGACTGTGACCATCTCTCTGAGCCAAACTCTGACACTATCTGAGACCCTGTATGAGATACTGTATGAGACACTGTGACACTTTCTGACTCTCTCTGACACTCTCTGAAATGCACTGTAAGATTCTCTGACAGACTGTGTCACACTGTGACACTCTCTGTGACAAACTGTGACACTTTCTGAATCTCTCTAACTCTCTCAGACACACTGTGATTCTCTCTTCGACACACTGTGACAGTCTCTGACTCTCTCTGACACTCTCTGAGGCACAGTATGACACACGATGACACTCTCTGACTGTCTCTGAGACACACCGTGACATTCTCTGACAGTCTGTGACAGACTGTGACACTCTCAAAAACAGACTGGTACACTTTCTGACTCCCTCTGACTCACTCTGAAATATACTGTAACCTTCTCTGACAGACTGTGACCAACTATGACACTCCCTGAGACAGACTGTGACACACTCTGAGACACACTGTGATACAGTCTGACTCTCTCTGACACTCTCTGAGGCACTGTATGACACACTATGACACTCTCTGACTGTCTCTGAGACACACCGTGACATTCTCTGAGAGACTGTGACACTCTCCGACTCTCTCTGACTCTCTGAGACACGCTGTGACTCTCTCTTAGACACAGTGTGGCTGTCTCTGACACTCTCTTAAACACACTGTGACACTCTCTGACTCTCTCTGACACTCTCTGAGGCAGACTGAGAGACTCTCTGAAACACATTGTGACACTCTCGCACAGACTGTGAAACTCTCTGACATACTCTGCGACACACTGTGACACTCTCTGACAGACTGTAACACGCTGTGACACTCTCTGACCCTCTCTGAGACCGACTGTGACACTCTCTGACTCTCCCTGACACTCTCTGAGGCACAGCACGACATCTGTGACCCTCTCTGTCAGATTGTGACAAACTGTGACACTCTCTGACCCTCTCTGACTCACTCCGAAATATACTGTAACCTTCTCTGACAGACTGTGACACACTGTGACACTCTCAGAGACAGACTGTGACACGTTCCGACTCTCTGTGACTCTCTCTGACACTCTCTTAAACACGCTGTGACATTCCATGTGACAGACTGTGACACACTGTGACACTCTCAGAGACACTCTGTGACACATTCTGACTCTCGCTGACTCTCTGAGACACACTGTGACTCTCTCTGAGACACGCTGAGCCTCCCTCTTAGACACACTGCGACTCTCTCCGACACTCTCTTAAACACACTGTGACACTCTCTGGCACTCCCTGTGGCACACTTTGACACTCTCAAAGACAGACTGTGACTCTCTCTGACTCTCTGAGACACACAGTGACACTCACTGAGACTCACTGAGACTCACTGTGACACTCTCTGACAGACGGTGACCCTATGAGTCTCACTGAGACTCTCTTAGACACACTGTCACACTCTCTGACTCTCTCTGACACTCACCTAGACACACTGTTACACTCGCTGACACTCAACTAGACACACTGTTACACTCACTGACTCTCTGACACTTTGAGACTCTCTGATCCTATTTGACACTCTCTGAATCACATTGTGACACTCTCTGACTCTGAAACACACTGTGACACTCTCTAACAGACTGTTACACTCTCTGACACACTCTGAGGCACACCATGACTTGCTCTGACAGACTGTGACACATTGTATCACTCTCTGATACTTTCTGAGATACACTGTTACACTTTCAGATTCTCTGAGACACACTGTAACACTCGCTGACAGACTGCGACACTCTCTGATACACGGTAACATTCTTTGAGAAATTGTGACATTCTCTGAGAAACACTGTGACACATTCTGACGCTCTCTGACGCTCTCGTAGACACAGTGTGACACTCCCTGACTCTCACTGACACTCTGAGCCCCACTGTGACCCTCTCTGACACTCTCTACGACACGCTGTGACACTCTCTAACTGACTCTGACACTTTCTGAGAGACACAGTGACAACCTCTGACCCTGTCTGAGACAGACTGTGAAACTCTCTCACTTTCTCTGACACTCTCTGAGGCACAGCACGATACACTGTGACACTCTCTGACAGATTGTGATAAAGTGTGACACTTTCTGACTTTCTCTGGCACTCTCTTAGACACACTGTGACACTCTCTGACGCATTCGGACCCACTCTAAGACACATTATGACACTCTCTGACAGATTGTGACCCTCTCTGAGACAAACGCTGACCCTCTCTGACACTCTGAGACAGAGTACGACTCACTGTGACACTCTATGACTCTCTCTGATACACTCTAAAAAGCACTGTAACCTTCTCTGACAGATTGTGACACACTGTGGCTCTCTCTGAAACACACTGTGACACTCTGACTATCTCTGACACTCACTGAGACACACTGAGACACACTGTGAAATTCTCTGAAACACATTGTGACACTCTCTGACTGTCTCTGACACTCACTGAAACACACTATGACGCTCTCTGAAACACACTGTGACACTCTCCGACTATCTCTGACACACTCTGAAACACACTGTGTCAATCTCTGACAGACTATGACATAGTGTGACATATATGACTTTCTCTGACTCTCTCTGAGGCACACTGTGCCAATCTCTGACAGACTGTGACACACTCTGACCCTCTCTGAGACAGACTGTGACACTTTCTGATGCTCTCAGCACTCTCTTAGACACGCTGTAACATTATTTGACTCTTTCTGACTCTATGAGACACACGGTGACACTTTCAGACCCTCTCTGACACTCTCTGAAACACACTGTGACACTCTTTGACAGACCGTGACAGACTGTGACACTTTCTGCGACACACTGTGACACTCTCTGAGACACACTGTGACACTGTCTGACACTCTCTGACACTCTCTGAGACACACCGTAATATTCTATGACACTCACTGAGACACACTATGACACTCTCTGACAGACTATGAAACACTGTGACACTCTCTGCATTTCTCTGACTCTCTGAAACACTCTGTGGCACACTGTGACAGACTGTGATACCCTGTGACACTCTCTGACTATATCTGACACTCTGAGACACACTGTGACACTCTCTGACCCTTGCTGAGACACATGTAACACTCTCTGAATCGCTCTGTCACTCACTGAGACAAGTTATGACACTCTCTGAGACACAGTGCAATACTCTCTGACAAACTTGTTACACTCTCTGACACACGGTGACATTTTCTGTGACACTTTGACGCTGACTGAGACATACTGTGACACTTTCTGTCTCTCTCTGAATCTCTCAGACACACTGTGACACTCTCTGACCCGCTCTGACACTCTCTGAGACAGACCCTGACACTCTCTCACTCTCTCTGAGACACACTGTGACACTCTCTGAAACACATTGTGATACAGTCTGGCTCTCTCTGACACTCACTGCGGGAGAGTATGACATACTGTGACACTCTCACAGACTGTGCCCATCTCTGAGCCAAACTCTGACACTCTCTGAGACAATGTATGAGACACTCTATGAGACATTGTGACACTTTCTGACAGACTGTGACACTTCCTGACTCTCTCTGAGGCACACGGTGACACTCTCTGGCTCTCTCTGACACTTTGAGACGCTTTATGACACTCTCGGATGCTATCAGACACTCTCTGAGACAGACTCTGACACTCTCTGACTCTCTCAGAAACACACTTTGACACTCTCTGACAGACTGTGATACACTGTGACACTCTCTGACAGACTGTGACACACTGTGACACTCTCTGACACTCTCTGAATCACACTGTGTCACTCTCTGACAGACTGTGACACACTGTGACATTCTCTGACACTCTCTGAGACAGATTGTGACACTCTCTGACTCATTCTGTCTCTCTCTGAAACACACTATGACACTCTCTCACAGACTGTGTCCCTTTCTGACACAAACGCTGACCCTGTCTGACACTCTCGGAGACACAGTATGACTCACTGTGACACTTTCTGACTCTCCCTTACACACTCTAAAATACATTGCAATCTATTCTCACAGACTGAAACACACTGTGACCCTCTCTGACTATCTCTGACACACTGTGAGACACACAATGACACTCTCTGACAGACTATGTCCAACTGTGACATTCTCTGACTATCTGTATCTCTCTGAAATACTCGGTCACTCTCTGAGAAATATTGTGACATTTTTTGAATCTCTCTCATACTCTCTGAGACACACTGTGACACTCTCTAACTCTCCCTGAGACACACTGTGACTCTCTCTGACACTCTGAGACACACTGTGAGACTCTCTGACGCTCTCTGAGAAACACTGTGACACTCTGTGACAGACAGTGACAGACTGTGAAACTTTCTGTGACACACTATGACACTCACTGAAAGACTGTGAAACTCTCTCATACACGATGACATTTTTGACACACTGTGACCATCCCTGAGACACACTGTGACACTCTCTGACCCGCTCTGACACTCTCTGTATCAGACTGTGACACAATCTGACTCTCTCTGACACTCTCTGAGACACACTATGACACTCTCTGACAGACTATGTCACACTGTGACATTCTCTGACTTTTTCTGACTCTCTCTGAGACAGAATGTGGCACTCTCTGACCCTCTCTGAGACAGACTGTGACACGTTCGGACGCTCTATGACACTCTCTTAGACACTGTGTAACACTCTCAGACTCTCTCTGACTCTCTGATACACAATGCGACACTCGCAGATCCTCTCTAAAACGCATTGTTACACTCTTTGACCTACTGTGACTCTCTCTGAGACACACAAGAGACTCTCTGACACACTGTGACACTCTCTGACAGACGGTGACACACTCTGACACTCTCTGAGACACTGTAACACTCTATGACGCTCTGTGAGACACACTATGATACTCTCTGACAGATTATGAAACACTGTGACATTGTATGACTTTCTCTGACTCTCTCTGAGGCACATTATGACACTCTTTGACAGACTGTGACAGACTGTGACACTCTCTGACTATCTCTGACACTCTGAGACACACTGTGACATTCTCTGAGACACACTGTGACACTCTCTGACTCTCTCTGAGACACATTGTAACACTCTCTGAATTGCTCTGACACTCGCTGACACACACTATGACACTCTCTGACACATTCTGCGACGCAGTGTGACACTCTGTCTCTCTCTCTCTGACACTCTGGAACACACTATGACACTCTCTGCCCCTCTCTGACACAGTCTGAGATTAACTGTGATACTCTCTGACACACTGTGACACTCTGACCGCTCGGACACTCTCTGAGACAGACTGTGACACTCTGACATTCTCTGAGACAGACTGTGAGGCAGTCTGACTCTCTGACACTCTCTGAGGCACAGTATGACAAACTGTGAACCTCTCTAACTCACTCTGATACTCTCTGAGACACACTGTGACACTCTCTGACTCTCTCTGAGACACATTGTAACACTCTCTGAATTGCTCTGACACTCACTGACACACACTATGACACTCTGACACATTCTGCGACGCACTGTGACACTCTGTGTCTCTCTCTGACACTCTGTAACACACTACGATACTCTCTGCCCCTCTCTGACACAGTCTGAGATACACTGTGATACTCCTGACACACTGTGACACTCTCTGACCCGCTCGGACACTCTCTGAGACAGACTGTGACACTCTCTGACATTCTCTGAGACAGACTGTGAGGCAGTCTGACTCTTTGACACTCTCTGAGGCACAGTATGACATACTGTGAACCTCTCTGACTCACTCTGATACTCTCTGAGACACACTGTGACACTCTCTCACAGACTGGGACCCTTTCTGAGTCAAATGCTTTCCCTCACTGACACCCTCTGAGACACTGTATGACACATTGTGACACTTTCTGACTCTCTCTGACACTTTGAAATACACTGTATCATTCTCTGAGAGACTGTTTCACACTGTGACATCCACTGAGACAAACTGTGACACTTCCTGACTCTCTCTGAATCTCTCAGACACACTGTGACACTCTCTGACCCGCTCTGACACTCTCAGAGACAGACCCTGACACTCTCTCACTCTCTCTGAGACACACTGTGACACTCTCTGAAACACATTGTGATACAGTCTGGCTCTCTCTGACACTCACTGCGGGAGAGTATGACATACTGTGACACTCTCACAGACTGTGCCCATCTCTGAGCCAAACTCTGACACTCTCTGTGACAATGTATGAGACACTCTATGAGACATTGTGACACTTTCTGACAGACTGTGACACTTCCTGACTCTCTCTGAGGCACACTGTGACACTCTCTGGCTCTCTCTGACACTTTGAGACGGTTTATGACACTCTCGGATCCTATCAGACACTCTCTGAGACAGACTCTGACTCTCTCAGAAACACACTTTGACACTCTCTGACAGACTGTGATGCACTGTGACACTCTCTGACAGACTGTGACACACTGTGACACTCTCTGACACTCTCTGAAACACACTGTGTCACTCTCTGACAGACTGTGACACACTGTGACATTCTCTGACACTCTCTGAGACAGATTGTGACACTCTCTGACTCATTCTGTCTCTCTCTGAAACACACTATGACACTCTCTCACAGACTGTGTCCCTCTCTGACACAAACGCTGACCCTGTCTGACACTCTCGGAGACACAGTACGACTCACTGTGACACTTTCTGACTCTCCCTTACACACTCTAAAATACATTGCAATCTATTCTCACAGACTGAAACACACTGTGACCCTCTCTGACTATCTCTGACACACTGTGAGACACACAATGACACTCTCTGACAGACTATGTCCAACTGTGACATTCTCTGACTATCTGTATCTCTCTGAAACACTCGGTCACTCTCTGAGAAATATTGTGACATTTTTTGAATCTCTCTCATACTCTCTGAGACACACTGTGACACTCTCTAACTCTCCCTGAGAGCCACTGTGACTCTATCTGACACTCTGAGACACACTGTGAGACTCTCTGACGCTCTCTGAGAAACAATGTGACAATCTGTGACAGACAGTGACAGACTGTGAAACTTTCTGTGACACACTATGACACTCACTGAAAGACTGTGAAACTCTCTCATACACGATGACATTTTTTGACACACTGTGACCATCCCTGAGACACACTGTGACACTCTCTGACCCGCTCTGACACTCGCTGAATCAGACTGTGACACAATCTGACTCTCTCTGACACTCTCTGAGACACACTATGACACTCTCTGACAGACTATGTCACACTGTGACATTCTCTGACTTTTTCTGACTCTCTCTGAGACAGACTGTGACACTCTCTGACCCTCTCTGAGACAGACTGTGACACCTTCGAACGCTCTATGACACTCTCTTAGACACTGTGTAACACTCTCAGACTCTCTCTGACTCTCTGATACGCAATGTGACACTCGCAGATTCTCTCTGAAACACATTGTTACACTTTTTGACCAACTGTGACTCTCTCTGAGACACACATGAGACTCTCTGACACACTGTGACACTCTCTGACAGACGGTGACACACTCTGACACTCTCTGAGACACTGTAACACTCTATGACGCTCTGTGAGACACACTATGATACTCTCTGACAGATTATGAAACACTGTGACATTGTCTGACTTTCTCTGACTCTCTCTGAGGCACATTGTGACACTCTCTGACAGACTGTGGCAGACTGTGACACTCTCTGACTATCTCTGACACTCTAAGACACACTGTGACACTCTCTGAGACACACTGTGGCACTCTCTGCCCCTCTCTGACACAGTCTGAGATTCACTGTGGTACTCTCTGACACACTGTGACACTCTCTGACCGCTCGGACACTCTCTGAGACAGACTGTGACACTCTGACATTCTCTGAGACAGACTGTGAGGCAGTCTGACTCTCTGACACTCTCTGAGGCACAGTATGACAAACTGTGAACCTCTCTAACTCACTCTGATACTCTCTGAGACACACTGTGACACTCTCTGACTCTCTCTGAAACACATTGTAACACTCTCCGAATTGCTCTGACACTCACTGACACACACTATGACACTCTGACACATTCTGCGACGCACTGTGACACTCTGTGTCTCTCTCTGACACTCTGTAACACACTACGATACTCTCTGCCCCTCTCTGACACAGTCTGAGATACACTGTGATACTCCTGACACACTGTGACACTCTCTGACCCGCTCGGACACTCTCTGAGACAGACTGTGACACTCTCTGACATTCTCTGAGACAGACTGTGAGGCAGTCTGACTCTTTGACACTCTCTGAGGCACAGTATGACATACTGTGAACCTCTCTGACTCACTCTGATACTCTCTGAGACACACTGTGACACTCTCTCACAGACTGGGACCCTCTCTGAGTCAAATGCTTTCCCTCGCTGACACTCTCTGAGACACTGTATGACACATTGTGACACTCTCTGAAATACACTGTATCATTCTCTGACAGACTGTTTCACACTGTGACATCCTCTGTGACAAACTGTGACACTTCCTGACTCTCTCTGACTCTCTCAGACACACTGTGACACTCTCTGAGACAGACTTGACTCCCTCAGACACTCTCTTAGACACACTGTGACTCTCTGACAGACTGTGACACATTGAGACACTCTCAAAGACTGAATGTGACACTTACTGACTCTCTCTGACTCTGAGACACACTGTGACACTCTCTGACAGACTGACACTCTCTGACTCTCTCTGAGTCACGCTTAGACACACTGTGAGACTCTCTGACAGACTGTGACACTCTTTGACTCTCTTTGACACTCTCAGACACTCTGAGACACTCTCTGACTCTCTTTGAGGCACTCTGTGACACTGTCTGACAGACTGTGGCACCCTGTGACACTCTCTGACCCTCTCTGGCACTTTGAGATGCACTGTGACAATGTCCGATCCTTTCTGACACTCTCTGAGACAAACTGTGGCACTCTCTGACACTCTCTGCAACATCGTGTGACACACTCTGACAGACTTTGACATACTGTGACATTCTTTTACTCTCTCTGACTCTCTGAGACACACTGTGACACTCTTTGACAGTCTGTGACGGACTGTAACACTTTCTGTGACAGACTGTGACACTCTCTGACACGCTGTGACACTCTCCCACTCATGGTGACATTCTGTCAGACACTGTGACACTCTCTGACTGACTGTGATAGACTGTGACATTTTCTGTGACACACTGTAACACTCTCTGATACCCTCTGAGACACACTGTGACACTCTTTGGCACACTGTGACACTCTCCTAGACACACTGTGACACTCTCTGAGTATCTCTGACAATCTGAGACAAACTGTGCCATTTTTTGAATCTCTCTCACAATCTCTGAGACACACTGTGACATTCTCTTACTGTCTCTGAGACGCACTGTAACTCTCCCTGACAGTCTTAACGCACTGTGACACTCTCTCACAGACTGTGACATTCTCTGAGACAAATGCTGACGCTGAATGACACACTCTGAGACAGAGTATGACACACTGTCACGCTCTCCGACTCTTTCTGATACACTCTGTAATATACTGTAACCTTCTCTTTCAGACTGTGACACACTGTGACATTCTCTGAGACACACTATTACACTTTCTGACTATCTCTGTCTATCTGAGAAACACTGTGACACTCTCCGACAGATTATGATACACGGTGACATTCTCTGACACTCTCTGAGACACACTGTGACACTCTCTGACCGACTGTGACACTCTCTCACACATGGCAACATTCTCTGAGACACTGTGACACTCTCTGAGACACACTGTGACACTCTCTGACACACTTTGACACTCTCTGACCGACTGTGACACTCTCTCACACATGGCGACATTCTCTGAGACACTGTGACACTCTCTGAGACACACTGTGACACTCTCTGACACACTTTGACACTCTCTGACCGACTGTGATAGACTGTGACATTTTCTGTGACACACTGCGACACTCTCCGACAGATTATGATACACGGTGACATTCTCTGACACTCTCTGAGACACACTTTGACACTCTCTGACCGACTGTGATAGACTGTGACATTTTCTGTGACACACTGCGACACTCTCTGACAGACTGTGACACTTTCTGACACTCTCGGAGACGCACTGTAAGACTCTGTGACACTCTCTGAGACACATTATGACACAGCATGACATTCTCTGACTCTCTGAGGCACACTGTGACACTCTGACAGACTGTGACACACAGTGACACCCTCCTTGGCATAGTGTGACACTCTGACTATCTCTGACACTCTGAGACATACTCTGATACTCTGTGAGACAGTCTGCAACACTCTCTGAATCGCTCTGACACTCACTCCGACACACTATGACACTCTCTGACACTCTCTGAGACACACTGTGACACTTTCACACTCTCTCTGACACTCTCTGGGGCACAATATGACACTCTCTGCCTCACTCTGACCGTCTCTGAGACACAGTGTAAAACTCTTAGAGAAACACTACGACACTCTTTGTGACACACTGTAACACTCTCTGACACTCTCTGAGAAACACTATGAGATTCTCTGACTGTCTCTGACACTCTCTGAGAAACTGTGACACTCTCTGACACACACTGTGAAACTCTCTAACTCTCTCTGAGACACATTGTAACACTCTCTGACTCTCGGACACTTTGTGACACACTGGCACACACTCGGACCCTCTCTGAAACTCTCTGAGACAGACTGTGACACACTCTGACTCTCTCTGAGATACAGTATGACACACTGTGACACTCTCTGAGACAAACTGTGACTCTATCTGACACTCTCTGCCATTCTCTGAGACACACACTGACTCTCCCTGACAGACTGTGATATACTGTGACACTTTCTGATTCCCAATGACACTCTCTAAGATGCACTGTGACACTCCCTGACAGACTGTGACACACTGTGACACTCTCTGATTCTCTCTGACTCGCTCTGAGATGCTCTGTGGCACTCTTGGACTGACTCTGAGATACACTGTGACTCACTCCGACACTCTGTGACATACTCTGAGACATTGTGACACTATCTGACACTCTCTGAAACAGACTGTGACACTCTCTGACTCTCTCTGACACTCTCTGAGGCAGTCTGTGACACACTCTCACTCTTTTTGTCAGTCTCTGAGACACAATGTAAAACTCTCTGACAGACTGTGACTCTCTCTGATTCTCTCTGACTCGCTCTGAGACGCACTGTGGCACTCTCTGACTGACTCTGAGACACACTGTGACTCACTACGACACTCTGTGACATACTCTGAGACAGTGTGACACGCTCTGACCCTCTCTGAGACAGACTGTGACACGCTCTGACTCCCTCTGAGGCCCAGTACGATGCACTGTGATGCTCTCTGACCCTCTCTGACACTCTCAAAAACACAGTGTAACAATTTCTGACAGACTGTGACACACTGTGTCAATCTCTGACTCTCTCTGTCTCTCCGAGGCACACAATGATACTCTCTGACAGACTGTGACACACTGTGATATTCTGACTTTCTCTGACACTCTCTGAGGTACACTGTGACACTCTCTGACCCTTTCTCACACTCTCTGAGACACACTATAACACTCTCTCACAGATGGTGACCCTCTTGGAGACAAATACTGACTGTCTCTGAAAACCTCTAAGACACAGTATGACACACTGTGACAATGTCTGACTCTCTCTGACCCACTCGGAAATACACTGTAGCCTTCTCTTACAGAATGTGACACACGGAGACACTCTCTGAGACACACTGTGACACTTTCTGACTCATTCTTTCACTCTCTGTGGCACACTCTGACCCTCTCTGCGACAGACTGTAGCACTCTCTCACAGGCTGTGACATTCTCTGAGACAAATGCTGACCCTGTCTGACACTCTCTGAGACACAGTATGACTCACAGTGACATTCTGAGACTCTCTCTGACACACTTAGAAATACACTATAACCTTCTCTGACACACTGTGACACACTGTGACACTCTCTGAGACACACTGTGACACTTTCTGACTCTCACTGAGTCTGACTCTCTGAGACACTGTGACACTCTCTGAGAGTCAGTGTTACACTCTCTGACTCTCTCTGACACTCTCTGAGACACACTGTGACACTCCCTGACAGACTATGACACATTGTGACATTCTCTGACTTTCTCTGACAATCTCTGAGGAACATTGTGACACTCTCTGACAGACTGTGTCTCAATCTGACCCGCTCTGAGAGAGACTGTGACTCTCCCTGACGCTCTGTGACACTCTCCTAGACATGCTGTGACACTGTGTGACTCTCTGACACACTGAGACACCCTGTGACACTCTCTGACAGACTGTGACACACTGTGAGATACTTTGACTCTATCTGACCCTCTCTGAGACACACTGTGGACTCAATGAAACTCTCTGAGACAGACTGTGACACTCTCTGACTCTCTCTGACACTCTCTGAAACACACTGTGACACACTGTGACACTCTGACACACTATGACATACTCTGACACTCTCTGACACACAGTGACATTCTCTGTGACACTGTGACACTCTCGGAGACATACTGCGACACATTTGACTCTATGTGAGACACACAGTAACACCCTCTGACAGACTGTGACCCTCTCTGAGACAAATGCTGAACAGCTCTGACACTGTCTGATACACTCCGAAATATACTGTAACCTTATCGGACAGACTGTGACACTCTCTGAGACAAACTGTGACACTTTCTAGCACTCTCTGACACTCTGAAACACACTGCGACACTCTCTGAGACACACTATGAAACACTCTGACACTCTCTGACACTCTCTGAGACACACTGTGACACTCTCTGACCCTCTCTCAGACACAGTGTAACACTCTCCGACTCTCTCTGACACTCTCTGAAGCACATTATGACACTCTCTGAAACACACTGTGACACTCTCAGACACACGGTGACATTCTCTGTGACACTGTGACACTCTCGTAGACATATTGCGACACTTTTGACTCTCTGAGACATACAGTAGCACACTCTGACAGACTGTGACCCTCTCTGAGACAAATGCTGACCCTCTCTGACACTGTTTGATACACTCTGAAATATACTGTAACCTTCTCTGACAGACTGTGACACAATGTGACACTCTCTGAGACAAACTGTGACACTTTCTAGCACGCTTTAACCCTCTGAGACACACTGTGACACTCTCTGAGACAAACTATGAAACACTCTGACACTCTCTGAGACACACTGTAACACTCTCCGACTTTCTCTGACACGCTCTGAAGCAAATTGTGACACTCTGACACACTGTGGCACTCTCTGCCCGACTGTGAATCTATCAGACACACTGTGACATTCTCTGAGACACTGTGCCACTCTCTGAGACACACTAGAACACTTTCTGTCTCTCTCTGACACTCTCTGAGACAGACTGTGATACTCCCTGACACTTCGACACTTTCCGACTCTCTCTGACGCTCTGAGACAAACTGTGACACTTTCTGACAGTCTATGACACACTGTGACATTCTCTGACTTTCTCTGACACTCTCTGAGGTACACTGTGACAATCCCTGATAGACTGTGACACACTGTGACACTCTCTGATTCTCTAAGACACACTGTGACAGTTACTAACTCTCTCTGACACTCTGAGACACACTGTACAACTCTTTGACCCTCCGAGACACACTGCAACACTCTATGACACTCTCTGACAGACTGTGAAACACTGTGACACATTCTGACCATCTCTGAGACACATTGTGACACTCTGTGACTCTCTCTGACACTCACTGAGACACACTGTGACACTCTCTGACAGACTATGACAATCTCTGTGACACTTCGGTCTCTCTCTGACTCTCTGAGACACGCTGTGACACTCTCTGCCTCTCTTTAAGACACTCGGTCACTCTCTCAGACACACTGTGACACACGTTGACATCTTTTGACTTTCTCTCACACTGCCTGAGACACATTGTGACCCTCTCTGACAATCTCTGAGACACACTATGACACTCTCTGAGGCACACTGTGACACTCTCTGACAGATTGTGACAAACTGTCACACTCTCTGGCTCTCTCCGACCATCTCTTCGACAAACTGTGACACTCTCTCTCTCTCTCTCTGATATTCTCTGAAACTCAGTGTGACACTCTCTGACAGACTGTGACCCTCTCTGAGACAAACGCTGACCCTCTCTGACACTCTGAGTCACAGTACGACTCAGTGTGACACTCACTGACTCGCTCTGACACACTCTGAAATGCACTGTAACCTTCTCTGACAAACTTTGACACTCCCTGAGAAATACGGTGACACTTTCTGACTCACTCTGCCACTCTGAGGCACAATCTGACGCTCTCCGAGGCACACTGTGACACTCTCTGAACTATCTGACTCTCTCAGAAACACACTATGACACTCAATGACTCTCTCGGACACTCTGAGATACACTGTAACACTGTCTGAGAGAGACTGTGACACTCTCTAACACGCTCTGAGACACAGTATGACACACTATGACACTCTGACTCTCTCGGACATTCTCTGAAAGACACGTGGCACTCTCTGAGACACACTGTTATGCTATCTGACACTCTCTGACATTCTCTGAGACGCACTGTGACAATCTCTGACAGACTGTGACACACCGTGACACTCTCTTAGACATGCTGTGACGCTCTCGGACAGACTGTGACAATTTCTGAGACACACGATGACACTCTCTGACCTACTGGGACATTTTCTGCGTTACTGTGACACTCACTGAGGCACACTGTGACAGACTGCGACACACTGACAGACTGTGACACACTGAGATACTCTCTGACACTCGCTGTGACGCATTCTGACACTCTGAAATACTCTGTGACACTCTCTGACAGACGGTGACACACTGTGACACTCTCTGAGACAGACTGTGACACATTATGACTCTCTTTGACATGCTCTGAGACACACTGTGACACTCTCTGACAGACTGTGACACATTTTGACATTCTCTGACTTTCTTTGACACTCTATGAGGAACACACATGTGACACTCTCTGACAGACTGTGACACTCTCTGATGCCCTGTGACACTCTGTGACTCTCTCTGATTCACTGAGACACCCTGTGACACTCTCTGACAGACTGTGACACATTGTGAGACTCTCTGACTCTATCTGACTCACTCTGAGACACACTGTGACACTCGTTGACACACTGTGACACTCTCTGAGACACACTGTGGACTCTCTGACACTCTCTAAGACAGACTGTGACACTCTCTGACTCTCTCTGACACGCTCTGAAACACACTGTGACACACTATGAAACTCTCTGACTCACTCTGGTACACTCTGGCACACTGTGACACTCTGACATACTGTGACACTCTCTGACACACGGTGACATTCTCTGAGACACTGTGACACTCTTGGAGACACACTGTGACACTTTTGACTCTCTCTGAGACACACTGCAACACCCTCTGACAGTCTGTGACCCTCTCTGAGACAAATGCTGACCCTCTCTGACACTGTCTGATACACTCTGAAATATACTGTAACCCTCTCTGACAGACTGTGACACAATGTGACATTCTCTGCGACAAACTGTGACACTTTCTGGAACTCTCTGATCCTCTGAGACACACTGTGACTTTCTCTGAGACACACTGTGACACTCACTGAGACTCTCTGACCCTCTCTGCGACACAGTGTATCACTCTCCGACTCTCTCTGACCCTCTCCGAAACACACTGTGACACTCTCTGACACTCACTTATACACACTGTGACACTTTCTGACTCTCTCTGACACTCTCTGAAACACACTGTCACACTCTCTGACAGACTGTGATTCTATCTGACACATGGTAACATTCTCTGAGACACTGTGACACTCTCTGAGACACATTGTGACAACTTCTGTATCTCTCTGACACTCTCTGAGACAGACTGTGACACTCTCTGACACTGAAGCACAATGTGACACTCTCTGACTTTTTCTGTCAATCTCTGAGACACACTGTAGCACTCTCTCATGGACTGTGACACTCTCTGAGACAAATGCTGACCCTCTCTGACACTCTCTGAGATACACTGTAACACTCTCTCACGGACTGTGACACTCTCTGAGACAAACACTGTCACTCTCTGACACCCTCTGAGACACAGTATGATACACTGTGACACTTTCTGACTCTCTCTGACTCACTCTGAAATACACTGCAACCTTCTCTGACAGACTGTGACATACTGTGACACTCTCTGAGACACACTGCGACATTTTCTGACTCTGTCTGACGCTCTGAGACAAACTGTGACATTTTTTGACAGTCTATGACATACTGTGACATTCGCTGACTTTCTCTAACACTCTCTGAGGCACACTGTGACAATCCCTGACAGACTGTGACACACTGTGACAGTCTCTGACTCTCTGAGACACACTGTAAAATTCTCTGACCCTCTCTGAGACACACTGTAACACTCTATGACACTATCTGACAGACTGTGACACATTCTGACCATCTCTGAGACACATGGTGACACTCTGTGACTCTCTCTGACACTCTCTGAGACACACTGTGATAGTCACTGACTCTGTCTGACACTCACTGAGACACACTGTGACACTCACTGACTCTCTCTGACACTCACTGAAACACACTGTGACACTCTCTGACAGACTATGACAATCTCTGTGACACTTTCTGTCTCTCTCTGACTCTCTGAGACACACTGTGACACTCTCTGCCTCTCTCTGAGACACTCGGTCACTCTCTCAGACACACTGTGACACACTATGACATCTTTTGACTCCCTCTCACACTGTCTGAGACACATTGTAACACTCTCAGACAATCTCTGAGACACACTATGACACTCTCTGACAGATTGTGACAAACTGTCACACTCTCTGACTCTCTCCAACACTCCCTTACACAAACTGTGACACGCTAGGTCTCTATCTGACAATCTCTGAAACTCAGTGTGACAGTCGCTGACTCTCTCTGACTCTCCCTGACACCCTATGAGACACACTGTGACACTTTCTGACTCTTTCTGTCACTCCCTGAGACACACTGTAACACTCTCTAAAAGACTGCAACTCTCTCTGGGACAAACGCTGACCCACTCTGACAGTCTCTGAGACACAGTACGACTCAATGTGACACTCACTGACTTTCTATGACACACTTTCAAATACACTGTAACCTTCTCTGACAGACTGTGACACTCCCTGAGACACACTGTGACACTTTCTGACTCACTCTGACACTATGAGGCACACTCTGACGCTCTCAGAGACACACTGTGAAACTCACTGCCCTCTCTGACTCTGTCTGAGACACACTATGACACTCACTGACACTCTAAGACAAACTGTGTCACTCTGTGACTCTCTCTGACACTCTGAGACACACTATGACACTATTTGACTCGCTTCGACACTCTTTTGACCCACTGTGACACTCTCTGAGACACACTGTGACACTCTCTGACACACGGTGACATTCTCTGAGACACTGTGACACTCTCTGAGACGCACTGTGACACATCTGTCTCTCTCTCTCTTTGACCCTCAGAGACACACTGTGACACTCTCTGAGACACACTGTGACACTCCCTGCTTCTCTCTTTAGACACTCGGTCACTCTCTGAGACACAGTGTGACACATTGTCACATTTTCTGACTCTCTCTCACACTCTCTGAGACACACTGTAACTCTCTCTGACAGATTGTGACACACTGTGACACTCATTGACTCACTCTGAGACACACTGTGACACTTTCTGACACACTGTGACATTCTCTGAGACACTGTGACACTCTCTGAGACACACTGTGACACTCTCTGACTCACTCTGAGACACACTGTGACACTTTCTGACACACTGTGACATTCTCTGAGACACTGTGACACTCTCTGAGACACACTGTGACACTTTCTGACTCTGACACAGACTGAGACACTCTCCAGCTCTCTCTGACACTCTCTGAGATATAATATGAGACACTGTGACACTCTCAGACTCTCTGTAACATACTCTGAAACACACTGTGACACACTATGAAACTTTCTGACACACGGTGACATTTCAGAGACACTGACCCTCTCTGACCCTCTCTGACACTCTCTGAGTCACAATATGACCCTCTCTGAGACAAATGCTGACCCTCTCTGACACTCTCTGAGACACACTGTAACACTCTCTGACAGACTGTGACATTCTCTGAGACAAACACTGACACTTTCTGACACTCTCTGAGACACAGTATGACACACTGTGACACTCTCTGACTCTCTCTGACTCTCTCTGACACACTCTGTAAGCTTCTCTGACAGACTGTGACACACTGTGAAACTTTCTGAGACACACTTTGACACTCTCTGACTCTCTCTGACACTCTCTGAGACATACTATGACACTCTTTGACAGGTTGTGACACACTGTGACACTCTCTGACCCTCTTTGAGAAAGGATGTTACACTCTCTGACGCACTCTCTAACACACTGTGACACTCTCTGACAGACTGTGGCAAACTGTGACACGCTGCCTTTCTATGACACTCTCTGAGGCAGACTGTGACACTCCTTGACTAGCTGTGACACACTCTGACCCTCTCTGAGTCCGACTGTGACAGTCTCTGACTCTCTCTGAAACACACTGTGACACTCTCTGACAGACTGTGACACACTGTGACACTCTCTGACACACGGTGACATTCTCAGAGAATCTGTGTCACTCTCTGACCCTCTCTGACACTCTCTGAGTCACACTATGACCCTCTCTTAGACAAATGCTGACCCTCTCTGACACTCTCTGAGACACACTGTAATACTCTCTGACAGACTGTGACCCTCTCTGAGTGAAATGCTGACACTCTCTGACACTCTCTGAGACACAGTATGACACACTGTGACACTCTCTGACTCTCTCTGACACACTCTGAAATACACTGTAACCTTCTCTGAAAGACTGTGACACTCTGTGAAACTCTCTGAGACACACTCTGACACTGTCTGACTTTCTCTGATTCTCTGAAATACACTGTGACACTCTCTGAGACACACTGTAACATTCTCTGACTCTCTCTTAGACACTCCGACCTGCATTGAGATAGACTGTGACACTCTCTGACGCACTCTGTAACACACTGTGACACTCTCTGACAGACTGTGACAAACTGTGACACTCTCTGTCTTTCTCTGACACTCTCTGTGGCAGACTGTGACACTCTTTGACACTCTCTGAAACACACTGTGACACTCTCTGACAGACTGTGACACTGTGACACTCTCTAAGACATACTATGACACTCTTTGACAGTCTGTGTCACACTGTGACACTCTCTGACCCTCTCTGAGACCGACTGCAACATTCTCTGATACTCTCTGAATCACACTGTGACACTCTCTGACAGACTGTGACACTGTGACACTGTCTGAGACACACGGTGACACTTTCTGACTCTATCTGACTCTCTGAGACACTCTGTGACTCTCTCTGAGACACTTAGTGACTCTCTCTAACCCTCTCTGAGTCAGACTGTGACACTCTCTGACTCTCTCTGACCCTCTCTGAGGCACAACACAACACACTGTGACACTCTCTGACAGATTGTGACAAACTGTGACACTTTCTGACACTCTCTGAGGCACGCTGTAACACCCCCTGACAGACTGTTACACGCTGTTACACTCTCTGACTCTCTCTGACACTCTCTGAGACACACTGACTCTCTCTGACAAACTGTGTCACACTGAGACAATCTCTGAAAATCTCCAAGACACACTGTGACACTTTCTGGCAGACTGTGACACTATCTAACTCTCACTGACACTGTCTGAGACACACTGTGACACTCTCTGACTCTGTTGGCACTCTCTGACCGACTGTAAGACACTGTGACAATCTCTGATACACAGTGACACTCTCTGCGACACACTGTGACACTCTCTGAAACACACTGTGGCTCTCTCTAACACTCTCTGCAACATACTGTGACACTCTCTGACAGACTGTGACACACTGTGACACGTTTTGACTGTCTCTGACACTCTCTGACACTCTCTGAAACACGCTGTGCCACTCCCAGACTCTCTCTGTCACTCTCAGAGAACCACTGTGATATTCTCTGACAGACTGTGACACACTGTGATACTGTTTGACTCTGTATGAAGCACTCTCTGACTCTCTCTCTGAGACACACTATGACACTCTCTGACACACTGTGACACTCTCTGACTCTCTCTCTCTCTGACACACTGTGACAATCCCTGACACACTGTGACACCCACTGAGATGCTCTGACGCTTTCTGACACTCTGTGAGACACACTGTGACACTATCTGACACACTATGACAATCTCTGACACACTGTGACACTCTCTAAGACACTGTGGCACTTTCTGACACTCTCAGAGACATCCTGACCCCTCTCTAAGACACTGTGATAATCTCTGACGCTCTCTGAGACATACTGTGACACTGTCTAACAGACTGTGACACACTGTGACACTCCATGACTCTCTCTGACACTCCCTGAGACACACTGTGACACTCTCTGAGACACACTGTTACACTATCTGACCCTCTTTGACACTCTCTGTAACACACTGTGACACTCTCTGACTCTCTCTGACACTCTGTGAGTCCCACTGTGACACTCTCTGACATTGTCTGGGACATACACTGATACACTTTGACGCGCTCTGACTGTCTTTGAGACACACTGTGATATTCTCTGCCACACTGCGACACTCTCTGACACACTATGACATTCCCTGCCTCTCTCTGATACACTGTGACACTCTCTGAGACACAATGGGACCCACTGAGACCCTCTCTAAGGCACACCCTGAGACACACTATGACACTCTGACTCACTGTGGCTCTCTCTGAGACACATTGTGACACCCTCTGACTCTCTGAACACACTGTGACTGTAATAGAAAACTATCCATTTACTGTGAAATTAATTATCCATTTACTGTAAAGTTTAAAGAGAATGCTTTATTTAAGTCAATGCTGTGTTGAGCTTTGTAAACGATGCTTTGATGAAGGGTTGCAGTTAGCTTATCTCTGTTTGATTTCTGTAAGCATTCAACTCGACCTTGCGATAGTCGAACTCAGTGAAAGCTGAATAACTGTTATGTCTAGCACCAGGCGATGAGAGGATAACAACTTGAGTTCCCCCAGTCTCTGCCCTTGAGAGTGTGGTAAGGAACGCTATAAGGCAGGTGTCTGTGTAAATGTTTGGGTACTTATTGGATTGAGGCATTTGACTTAGTGTAATGGGTCAATCTTGTAAAATTTTTAATAAAGACCTTTGCTTTGCTCTTGCTAATTATTGAGTCAAGTCAATTTAATTTCCATGACAGTAAACTTTGGGGAACGTCCTGGGACCCCGCAGCTGGATGAGATTCTGAAGATTCCCAGGAAGCGCAGGTGCCAGCGCCTTGAAGGTCTTTCACTTCATCTCGAGCGCTGAATTGACCCTTTTGCGTGAGAGGACTGGAAATCTGTAGATTGCCCTAGCGCCGGGATTTCAAATCAATTAAGGTTGGGTAATAGTTGTGGTTTATATAATCCTACATAGACAGTCATTCTAAGAGAATAAATACAGCAGGAAAAGGGTTCAGTGAACTCTCACGTGGTATTAGAGTAAAACCCTAAGGGAAGGGGATTGCTGTCTGAAGAGTGTTTAGGAGACAGCAAGGTTAAGGCTGGTTTTAGACTTGGAACCACCACTGGCTGAGTTGGACTCGCCGAAGACGAACCAGGTATGTGGTTTCTTGGTTTACAAAAACCAAGGCCTTGAGGCGGACGTGCCCAATATGAGAGGGGACCACCGGAGGTAAAAGAATGTCAAAAGGGAATAGATAACCGGACCTCGAGAGCGAGAGACAGAGAGAGAGAGAGAGAGAGAGAGAGAGAGAGAGCTGAACACTTTTGATGTTACACTAAAAATGGGTTCTGGCAAGAGCAAACAAAGGGGGAGTCCGCACAAAATTTGGAATGGCCAACCAAAAATACAATACATGCTAAATAAGTACCACCCAGAGTGTGAAAAGCAGTTAGAATTGTGGATTAAGGAATGTGGTTTTCCGGAGGGAGGAAGTTTTAGTAAAAAACATCTGGAAATATGAAGGTTGAGGTAGGAGGAGAGAGAGAAGGAGAAAAGGGACGGAAAGATCGAACCTATGAATTGGAGTGCTTCTTGTATGTGGAAGTCTGAGGCTGATATCAGAGAAAGGAATTCTCAAGTAAAGGATAGATCAAATACACGTACAATCAGCAGTGCCCATGTGGGAAACAACCTAACGAAGCTGTACAGTGTCTTAAATCTGTTTCAGACCCTGACCTTGATGACTGCCCTCCGAGACCTGCAGCCCCCCTACGGGATCTGCCTGGTGAAAGTTCCACGTCAGCGGCCACCGCCTCGGGGCCTGCTGGATCACCGACAGCACACCATACCCACAACAGACCGAAGCAAGAAGGCCAAAAGAAGGACGACCACTCCAAGATGGAAAGGCATCCAAGGCCTGTCCATGATCACCCCCCGATGGATGATGAGTCACACGGTGAGGGTACTGGTGTACAATCATCTTACCAGGTCGTTCTGCAAGCCCCAATGGTTGAAGTTACAGGTCCAGAAGGGCGCCCAGTGTTGGCCCACCAGCCATGGACCATGAAGGATGTGGAAAGTGCCTGTGGGCAGTTGCCTGACCCATGCAAGGTTGGAGCTAATAAGAAGTGACAAAGTTCTGTACTGCGTTCCGTCCCACGTCACAAGAGATGAGACGTCTCCTGGGATGAAAACTAGGTGCCAATGTCACCAAACACAAGGATACCTGGCCAGCTGCAAACGTCCATGCAAGAGCAGCCAACCCGCAAGTGGAAGAGAAGGGAGACTTTAATGCTTTTGTTGCAGCGCTGGGAACTGCCTGTAGGGAGGCATTCCCAGTGTGAATGGACATGACCAAAACAACAATGTGAAAACAATGGGAATGTGAGAGAGTGTCCCAGTACCTCACTGAAGTCCATAACACCCATAGTGCACTGAGACGACATGAGGACATAACGACGGCAGAAATCACACTGTATGAGGCACACCTGAGGAACAGCTTCATCAATGGAAAGAAGGAAGAAATAGTGAAAAAGGTAAAAGACCTGGGACACGGGAAAGCTGAATTTGATAGAACAACATGCAATACATGCTGAAATATGGCTTACCCAAGAGAAGGATAATCAGAAACTAAAGATGGAACAGCAAACACATAAAGCTCAGCTTACTCTGATGTAAATGGTCACCCAGCTGTTGGAGGGAGGTGCTGCAGGAAGAGAGAGAGGAAGAGGGGGAGGTCGCGGAAGAGGAAGAGGTCACAAAAGAGGCACTGATCGAGGGAGATCTGGTGGGTGATTTGTTTGCAGAGCAATGGACCACTGGGTGAGACGGTGCCCACACAGACAGCCTCACTCGGCCCTAGAGGTGGGACATGAGGGTGACTAACAGGGGAAGGCTGAGATGGAGGTGGGCAGCCCACAAGGTACAGGTAAGCCTCTTTCCTTTATGCTTGGCAACGAAGACTCGCTTATGCTCATCTCTTCTACTAACCTTTCACACACTGAGACATATCACACCTCAATGTTCAGCACTGAGATTGCAAAGTGTGGACGGTATGTCCTATATCACAATGATGTGTATAAGTCGATGCCCACCCCTGTGTTATATGGGAAAGTACATCAGTTACCTTTTTGATAGATACAGGGCCACATACTCAATCCTTACATTAGACAATCGACACAAATAAAGATGAGTGAAAGGTTCTTGAACACAATGGCTGCATCAGGAGTCATGGTGCAGGAGAGATTTTCTGCACCTCTAGTAAAAGGGAAACATTCCAATTCTCCTTCTTGTTATCGGAATTTTGTCCTTTAAATTTGATGTGCCGGGACCTCATACGGAGACTGGGATTGGATTTGGTCAGTACTCCAACGGGCTTGCAGATAATTCAAAGAAACGATTTACCCAGTGCAGGCTGTAAAATATGACCTACGACCCCTGATGTATGTCTATGAGTGGCTATTAATCCAGAGAGCGAGAAGTTCAGTGAGCAATTCCCTCGCCCTGGAAGCAAGTAACTATGTTAAATCCTACAAACACCGATTTTCTTGCTGGAGACATGCTGCACTGCACAGTACACATACAAAACGTTGGCCCTGACGAACCATATGAGAAGGATTGGATCAGGAGATTGGTGAAACCAGATCAGATGTTGTTGTGTGAATTTTATTGGAACTTATCTAAAGTATCTGTGACGGCAAGTAGACCCTATCTTGTTGATGTGGAAGGTTCTCACGTGTCACTGGCGAAGGCGTCTAGTGACAGGTGGTAGGATTGAGCAGCATGGGTGCTAAAGGCACAAAGAATGAAAGGTTGGGTCTTCAGGGATGATGTGGGTATCTGGTTAAATGAAGAAATGCGGACATATAAGAAGAAATTAAATTGGCTAACTCAGGCAGATAGGGCAGTCCAGGTAATGCCCGCTAGCCCTGAGAAGCCTCGGGGGATAGCCTGGCTTTTCCCTAAGATAGAAGTCTCAAACCCAAGATTAAAAATGGTCCCTACTGAGTTGTGGACCAAGGGAAAACATGATATGGGGCTCATATGGGGCTGTGAGCCCATAAGGGTAACCCCGAAGTCTGAGGATCGTGCTTGCAGAACACAATACCTGTTAAAACCATAAGCGATAGAAGGAATTACTGCAGTCTTTGAATCCCTCCTAAAGGCTGGAGTGATAATCCTTTGTGTAAACTCACCGGTGAGAACCCCCACTTATCCGTTCAAAAAGACAAACAGTCCCGGTGAACCGGAGGAATGGAGATTTGTTCAAGACCTGCTGTCAATGACGCTGTTGTTCCATGTGCCTCAAATATTCACAATCAATATACTATATTGGCTCAAATTCCACCGGATAGGAAATGGCTCCCTGTTGTGGATTTAACAAATGCCTCCTTTAGTGTACCGGTACACCCAGAGAGTCAATTCTGGTTCGTTTTTTCATTCAAAGGGAAATCATATACCTTCACGTGAGGTTACTGTGAGTCTCCCACCATATATAATGGGGCTCTACACAGGAGTCTGGAGACTCTTGTTCAAACTCCGGTGTCAGTGCTGCTGCAGTATGTAGATGATTGCTTGACTGCGGCACCAACAAAGGAACAATGTGGAAGGAGACCTTTGCATTGCTCTGCCATCTAGCGCAGGAAGGGCACAAAGCCAGACTCACAAAGCTACAATTTGTGCAACAACAGGTGAAGTTCTTAGGTCACCTAATATCTGAATAAGGGAAGGCTATTGGTCAAGACAGAGGTCAAGCAATCCAGCAAATTCCAAAGCCTCATACGAAGAGACAATTGCTCTCCTTTTTGGGTATATGCTCCTACTGTAGGATGTTTATCGCACATTACACAACCCTTGAGGCTCCCTAAGTGACATAGCCCTTGGAAAAGGGTTGCAGACCCAGAGTCCATGACAGTGGACCCCAGAAGCCGAGAGTGCCTTTGCTGAATTAAAAAGGGTCTCTCCAAACTACACCTACACTGGGGATTCTGAACCCAAACCAGCCTTTTGTACAAACTGTAGATGATGAGCGTGGCTCCATGACATCTGTGTGTTCCAGGATCATTGGGGAAGATTGAGGCCGGGAGCATATTTTTCAGCTAAACTTGACCCCGTAGTGGCAGGATTGCCTCAATGCCTGTGAGCTGTTGTCGCAGCTGAAAAGGCTGTTGGAGCATCCAGGGATATAGTCGGCTGTGGTGAATTAACACTTCTGGTCCCACATGCAGGATCCTGACTGCTTTACGAGCAAATGACGCACACAAGTCAGCAGCACGTTGGCTCCGATACAATACTGTGTTATTGGTGACGCCAATCATTATAATAAAGCGATGTAACGCCCTTAACCGTGCTAGCCTTCTCCCCACAGAAGGAGACAGAGACCCACATGATTGTGTTGCTGTAACTAATGAAATTTGCAGCCCTAGATCAGATTTGCAGAATTGACCATGTCAGAATCCAGATATGGAGTTTTTTGTGGATGGGTCAGCATTCAGGAGCAAGGAGACAGGCCAGAATTGTGTTGGGAATGATGCAGTGACTATGTACGAGGTAGTCAAAGTGGGATCACTCCCTTCTCATCTGTCAGTGCCAGCAGCGGAGCTGATTGCCTTGACTGAGGCCTGTAAGTTGGCTGAGGGAAGGACAGTGAATATTTACACCGATAGCAGATATGCCTTTAGGGTTGTACATGATTTTGGAACCCTGTGGAAACACAGGGGATTCTTGGCCTCCACCAGAAAGCCCATCACACACCGCGACCTGATTTCCGACCTCCTGGAAGCAGTCCTGTTGCCTAAACCAATCGCTGTGTGTAAGTGTGAAGCTCACACAAAAAATAATGATCTTATTTCCCAAGGCAATGCGAGGGCAGGCTCAGCAGCGAGAACGGCAGCCCAGCAGCTACCAACTGAGCAGATTGATATGTGTATGGCGAAGAGGTGGCTTGGACCATTTCAAGTGCTCCTCACAACACAGACAGCAGTTAAGATCGCAGAAAGCCAAGTGGATACACACCAGCCTTTACAAGTGTGTAGCTGAGCCCGAGGAGACATCGGACAGTACCAGAACCAATTAAGTGCAAGTAGTGATTAGAAGCCTGATACGGTTATGGGGCTGCCGCAGCTCACAGATGGGCTGTGTACAGGGCACACCAGAGCAAGGGAAGGTACCACCACAAAGCTGTGTTTCGGGTAGGTGGTATCTGAGGAAAGGCCTGATGTTTCCTAAACTTTTTTTGATGTATAACTATTACGGCTCTGTATTTCTTTGTAGTTGTTGCTGTAGTTGGGCTTGATGTCATAAAATGACAAAAAGGGGGAAAATGAAATGGGAAATTATCCATTTACTGTGAAATTAATTATCCATTTGCTGCGAAATTTAAAGAGAATGCTTTTCTTTAATTCAGTGCTCTACTGATCTTTGTAAACGATGCTTTGATGAAGGGTTGCAGTCAGCTTAACTCTGTGTGAATTCTGTAAACATTCTACTTGACCTTGCGATAGTCGAACTCAGCGAAGGCTGAAGAACCATTATGTCTGAAAGACCAGGGAGTTGCCCTTGAGAGTATGATAAGGAACACTATATGGCAAGCATCTGTACAATGTTTCAGTGCTCTTTGTATTAAGGCATCTGGCGTAGCGTATTGAGTCAATCCTGCAGGATTCAAAATAAAGACCTTTCTTTGCTCCTGCTAATAGTTGAGTAGATTTAATTTCCACGACAATGACCCTTGATTGTATTTTAGTTGAGAAAATCTACAGCACCATCTTCATTGATCTGCTCTGATACTAGCTTAATAAACTGACCTTTCTTGTCGATACATGTGTTTTCCATTTGCGTCTCTATTCTAGTTGCTTTGTGTAAATCCGATGCTTCTGAGGAACAGATTATTCTCACCAAATGGTGGACTCTAGAAGTCTCCTCAATATTTTAATTATATTATATTGGCTATTCTTTATTACAGGGTTTGTCTCTTCTTTTATGAAAAGAGATGATAATTGAAAACTCTTCAGTCCTCTGACTACACTTCCCTATCTATGGAGCATTAAATAGTTAAGATCAATCACTTTGCTGTTGTGTCTATTCCTCAGAAACACTCAGACATCCCATCCAGACTGAGCAAATGTATTAATTTACCATGGTATAAAACAAATTGGTTTGAATGGGGTTAAGTGAACCTGCTCGTTCAGTGATTGTAGTTAATGTCAGTCTCCATGCATCAAATTATTTCACTAAAAGGTTTACTTCCTGTGAATAAGGGGGTCTTACAATATTATCACATAGTATCAGTAGGAACTTCACTTGCAGCACTACCCAGGAACAACAGTTCAAGAGTGAGGGAGAGAAGAGATCAGAGTCTGAGAACAATGCACTGGAGTGTTCCAACAATGGACCAGAATATGGGAACAATAGACTGGAATGTTCCAAAACTGACCAGCGGTTTACATTTGGGTCTTCACAATCTTCCTCAAGATTGGGTGGACCTTAAAAGTGCTTTGGCTGATTCAAGCTGATTTCTATCCTCTCCTCACTATTATTCCTGGTAAGTCTTTCTATCTGACTATGAATTCAATAATCTTTGTTGAACTAACTTACTGTCCTCATAATTTAAATACTGAAAAAAAGGAAGCCGTTGCCATGTCTTCTGTCCACAAACTCCATTCCTAACCAAACAATTTTAAAGCCAATATCTGAAGTGGAATCAAACTGCGTATAACTCCAACATGTACTTCGGCTCTAAGCTGATATCTATTTCCATATTCTCTCCAGCACCAATCCTGTTCACTATCAACTCCGCAATATCTCAGGTCTACCATTTTGTCTCAGTCTACCTGCTGAGTAAACCATCATCTGCACCTTTGTTATATCCAGATTCAACTGTTCCTATTCTCTTCCTGCCACAAATAATTATACCAGAAATGGTTCTGTTCGTCGAGTTGGGAATTTGTGTTACAGACGTTTCGTCCCCTGTCTAGGTGACATCCTCAGTGCTTGGGAGCCTCCTGTGAAACACTTCTGTGATCTTTCCTCCGGCATTTGTAGTGGTTTGAATTTGCTGCTTCCGGTTGTCAGTTCCAGCTGTCCATTGCAGTGGCCGGTATATGGGTCCAGGTCGATGTGCTTATTGATTGAATCTTTGGATGAGTGCCATGCCTCTAGGAATTCCTTGTCTGTTCTCTTTTTGGCTTGTCCTATAATAGTAGTTATACTGACAACCGCAAGCGGCAGATTCAAACCACGACAAATGCCGGACGAAACATCAAAAAAGCGCATCATAGGAGGCTCCCAAGCACTGAGGATGTTACCTAGACAGGGGACGAAACGTCTGCAACACAAATTCCCAGCTCGGCAAACAGAACCACAACAACGAACACCCGAGCGACAAATCTTCACACAAACTTTGACCAGAAATATTGTGTGTTCTACCTGAAAGGTGCTGACTTCAGGAGAGTCAGTGGGATTGTGATAAAATCACTACACTTGCAATCAGAGCCCCAGGCTATTACTGTGGATAGTCAGAGCCTTTTTTCCCAGGATACTAATCTCAATAACAAGGAGACATAGTTTTAAGGTAAGAAGGAAAAGTTTAAAGGAGATGTGAGACAGCTTTTTTACACCGATGGTGATAAGTACCTGAAATGTGCTTCTGAAAGGTAATGGTGCAGGTGGATACAATAGCAATTTCTTGAATAGGTAGGGAATCAAGGGATATGGACCATGAAATGATAAATGGTTTTTCATTTGGAAAGGCATCAAGTGTGAGCACAGTCTTGGTGGGCTGAAGGGCCTGTTCCTGTGCTGTACTGTTCGTTATTCATTACTCTCTGTTTCCTCTATAGTTTTGATTAGATTAGATTACTTACAGTGTGGAAACAGGCCCTTCGGCCCAACAAGTCCACACCGACCCATTCCCCTACATTTACCCCTTCACCTGTTTGAGGTTTGGGAGTTCTTTAAAGACGAGCAACAACTGCCAATTTCCGAGCACCGTCCGACAACTCATCCGCTTTATCCTCAATTACCTTTAACAACAGGTTCTTCATCCAGACACACGGTTCAACCACGGGGACCAAATTTGCACCCCAATATGCCAACATCTTTAGGCACATGTCTGAACAAGACTTCTTCTTTACGCAGGTCCTCCAACCAACACTATACACCAGGTACATCAACGACATTTTCTTCCTCTGGACCCATGGCGAGGAGTCACTGATAAAACTACACAGTGATATCAACAAGTTTCATCCCATCATCACACTCACAATGGACTACTCTCTACTGTCTCATTTTGGACACATGTATCTCCATCAAGGATGGGCACCTCACTCTACTGCAAACCCACAGATAACCTCACAATGCTACACTTCTCCAGCTTCCACCCAAAACATATTAAAACAGCCAGACCCTATGGACAAGCCCTACGCATACACAGAATCTGTTCAGATGAGGAGGAGTTGTTTAAAAGAGTTAAATCATCTCCTTGGTACACTGTGCAGTACGTTCTAAGTGCTGAATACAAGATTCTATGCAACTCTTTAGAGTGGCTGAATGGTTTATTCCTGTGCCTCAGTAATAGGCATGAGGAATTCTGTCAGAGACGTGTTGTGTGACATTACACGGGAGGTATGAGCTCCAGTTGGCCATTCGGTCTCTGATACACCATTCAGACAGATCAGAGCTGATCTGACTGTGGCTGAACTCCCTGTCCATCTCTGTTCCCAATAAACATGGGCTTCCTCGACCATCAAGGAGCTACTGAGCTCAGCCTTGAATATTTTCACTGCTCCCTGCAGATGAGAATGCCACAGTTAGCACATCCCTCAGGAGAAAGGAGCATCCTCACCTCAATCTGAAATGGGAGCACCCTTACATTTAAAGTGATTGTCCTTGGATCAAATCACCTCCTATTTGTGACATGATGCACAACAAATCAGAACAGACGTAGACCATTCAACCACAACAAACCTGACCCATATAAGCACTGGCTGTCTAGTTGATCAAATATCTATCAAATTCAGCCTTCACTGCTCTCTGGGCAACACATTATCAGATACATCCTTATCTCAGTCTGAAATGCAAGAGGCCACATTTTCAAACATTCTCCAGTTCCCCTAGTTCGACACACCCACACGTGGGGATCCATCCTCTCAGCATCCAGCCTGTGAAGTCCTCTCAGGGTCAGTTATGTCTCAATATGATCATGCCTATTTCTGCTGAACTTCAAAGGGTATACATCCAAACTGCGCAACATTTCCATGTGGGATGAACTGGTCATCCCAGGAATCAACTGAGTGAGCTATGTCCATACACCTTCTCGTGTAATTAAATTCGTTCTGAGGTAAAGAGATTTAAAAAGCCCGATACAGTCCTCCAGCTGTGATCTCAGTAAAACTGGGAACAGCTGCAGCAACGCTTCCTTCATGGGTGACTCCTTGAAAGAAACATTAAAATTGAGACAAGAGCCGGAGGACACTTGATTTCTTAAGTCTTAAAGAAGGCAACTTTGTTTGGTTAAGATTCGGAGATGCCGGTGTTGGACTGGGGTGTACAAAGTTAAAAATCACACAATACCACGTTATAGTCTAACAGGTTTAATTGGAAGCACACTAGCTTTCGGAGCGACGCTCCTTCATCAGGTGATTGTGGAGGGCTCGATCGTAACACAGAATTTATAGCAAAAATTTACAGTGTGATGTAACTGAAATTATACATTGAAAAATTAATTGTCTGTTAAGCCTTTCATCTGTTAGAATACAGCGATAGTTTCACTTCTTTCATGTGTAAATCACAAAACCCATTTTTTTGAAGTTGCATTCTCGGGTTAGCTGTTAACAATGGTGATAGCAAGACAATATGTTGAAGGTGTTAGCCCCCTGTGTTCTCTGTGTATGACCTGATGTTTAGATTGATTCTAATCTAAAAATTGAGATAACAGAGTTTTACATAAATTCATGCATTTTTGAGCTCAGAGTTCTACATGAATATATGTAGCTTTTGAACAAACTACATGTAGTATATGTGTGCATGTGGGTCTTTGTCTGTCAGTGTGTGTCTGTCTGGGGTGGGGGTTGTGAGTGTGAGAAAGTGTGTGTGTGTGTAGTGAGTGCAGAGTGTCTTAAGTCTGTGAGGGTGTACATGTTTGGGAGTATGCGTGTCTATAAGGGTGTGTGTAGGTGTCTGTGTGCGCGTCTGTGTGTATGTGTGTCCGTGTGCATGTGGGTGTGTGTGTAGGAATATCTGTGTGTGTGTGTGTGTGTGTGTGTATGTGTATGTGTGTGTGTAGTGCAATGGTGATCACCTGTAATGTGACATGAACCCAAGGTCCCGGTTGAGGCCCTCCCTATGGGTACCGAACTTAGCTATCAGCCTCTGCTCGGCCACATTCCTCTGCTGCCTGTCCAAAAGTCCACCTTGGAGGATGGTCACCCAAAGGTCCGAGGCTGAATGTCCTGGACCACTGAAGCGTTCCCCAACTGGGAGGGAACCCTCCTAACTGTTGATTGTTGTGTGGTGCCCATTCATCCGTGACCAAAATTTGATTAATTTGAAAGTAGCAATGGTTTTGTGTGTGGGAAATCATGTCACACGAACTTGACTGATTTTTTTTGAAGAAGTAACAAAGAGGATTGATGAGGGAAGAGTGGTGAACGGGATCCATATGGACTTCAGTAAGGTGCTTGACAAGGTTCCTCATGGAATTCTGGTTAGCAAGGTTCCATCATATGGAATACAGGGATAATTAGCCATTTGAATTGACTCAAAGGCAAGAGGTGGTGGTGTAAGGTTGCTTTTCAGACTGGATGCCTATGCCCAGTGGTGTGCTCCAAGGATCGGTGTTGAGTCCACTGCTTTTCATCATTTATATAAATGATTTGGATGCAAACATAGGAGGTATAGTTAGTAAGTTTGCAGGTGGCAACAAGATTGGAGGTACAGTGGACAGTGAAGAAGGTTACCTCAGAGTACAATGGGATCTTGATCAGACGGGCCAATGGGCCGAGCAGTGGCAGTTGGAGTTTAGTTTAGATAAATACGAGGTACTGCATTTTGGAAAAGCAAATCAGAGCATGTCATATCCACTTAAAGGTAAGGGTGTGTTGCTGAACAAAGAGACATTGGAGTGCAGGTTCATAGTTCTTTGTAAGTAGAGTTGCAGGCAGATAGGATAATGAAGAAGACATTTGGCATGCTTTCCTTTCTTGGTCAGATGATTGAGTATCGGAATTAGGAGGTCATGTTGTGGCTGTACAGGACATTGGTTAGGCCACGTGCATTCTGGTCTCCTTCCAAATGAATAATGTTGTGAATCTTGAAAGGGTTCAGAAAATATTTACAAAGATATTGCCAGGGTGGAGGATTTGAGCTATAGGGAGAGGCTGGAATAGTCTGGGGCTTTTTTCCCTGGAGTGTCGGAGGCTTCTCAAGTTTCATAAAATCACGAGCGGCATGGATCGGACGAAGTCTTTTCCCTGGGGTGAGAGAGTCCCAATTGGAGGGCATAGGCTTAGAGTGAGAGGGAAAGATATAAAATGGACCAAAGGAGACAACTTTTTCACATAGAGGATGGTGTGTGTATGGAATGAGCTACCAGAGGAAGTAGTGGAGATTGGTACAATTACACCATTTAAAAGGCATCTGGACGGGTATATGAATGGTAAAGTTTAGAGGGATACAGGCCAGGTGTTGGCAATAGAGACTAGATTAGGTTAGGATATCTGGTTGGCATGAATGAGGTGGACCGAAGGGTTTGTTTCCATGCTGTACATCTCTATGACTAAGTGCAGTATATCAGAGCATTCAGGGCTCCCTTAGTGACAACAAGGGTGGGTTTGCACTGTGGTGATATTTACACTCTAAATCTACAAATCTGTACATGACAAACACCTCAACGTACAGAGACCAGGAGGGCAATCTGTCAAGACTTGAATTCTCTAACCAGAGACTGTGAGAACGAAAACATTTCTGGGAGGCATGGTAGATGGATGTAGCTTCACAAATCAAAGTATCCTTCAGTTCCTTTGTTAAAAAAAAAACTTCCTAATTTAAACTGACTAACAGTTCCAGTATCCACTGTCGTTTGTGGAAGAGAGTTCCAAACCTCGACCATCCTTTGTGTGTAGATGTGCATCCTAACATTTCTCCTGAACGCTCTGGCTCTCATTCTCAGACTGTGCCCCCTCGGTAGAGAATTGCCAGCCAATGGAAATCATTTATCTTTTTCTAGAAATGTCTTGGAGGACTTCACTCAGATCAGCCCTTAACCTTCAAGATCCTTGTGAACACAGGCTTCGTTTGTATATCAAAAAACAGAAATTGTTCAGCAATTTGGCAAGCATCTGTGAGAGAGAAAGTCGAGTAAATGTTTCAAGTCCGGAGACCCTTCTTCAGAACTAAGTTGCATGATTTCTCTTCATACCTTCAGAATATACGAAACCAGAACAGATGAAAGAATACTTAAGTCAGGACATTCTGCAGCAGCAGTGACTTTGAGAGTCTCTGTCAATGGAAAATTGTACCATGAATGCTGCTCACTGGATTGTTATCACTGTTCTGGGGTCTGGATATGGCTGACCAGTCAATGAGATGGCAACATTGTTGTTCAAAAGGTAAAACCAGAGAGCAGATCAGCAGCAGATTAAACCAAGTCCAAAATGTCTTTATGCCACACCAGGAACACCAATAATAACAGGGATGGTGTAGAACATCTTCTCCACCTGCTGAGTTGGTCGATGCATGTTTCCATGTGAGGTGGTCTATCCCTTCAGGCAGCTGACAAGCTCCTTGTTTGAAACTCTGGGCTGATGTATTCCCAGAGATGCTGCCTTATACTGTCTGAAAGCTCCTTTGGGAGACTGACACGACAGCATTGCTCAGCTTTGTGACAAAACTCTGACAATGAACAAACTCATTACAATAACACGTTTAATCCCAATTGTGAAGGAGCGTTGTTGTTTAGTATATCATAATGAAATAACAAAAAACAGAACCTGGGATCTCTCAGCAATAATGCTGCCCACACAAATACCGCGAGCCCCATCACGAGATCACAAATAATTTCAACCAATGCTGCATCGAGCCAGTTTATTCCATGTGTGAAAATATATCTCAGAGCTGATCTTCTGTTCTCTAGAGTAGGAGCTGCCCTCTTTAAACAAGAGCATTTCACTCACTGATTGAAATGTGATTCTTCATACACACTGAATGTGTGCATTACTGGCGAGGTCAGCATTTATTCCTCATCCCTAATGGCCCAGGTTCCAGGGGCACATGAAGGGCTTTCCTGGAGGAAGGGGATTGAGTGAACAAGATGGGCTTCCAACAATGGAGGTATCACTGATGTCACTCTTATTGTCATTCTCCATCCTTCCCAAAGGGGCAACTAGGGACGAGTAATAAACACTGGCCCAGCCAGTGATGCCCACATCCCATCAATGGATAAGAATAAAGAGATAACCCTGGAGGTTCCATCAACCTTATAGACCCTGGTCTGTATTCATCAGGATCATACCCATGTATGGGGATTGGTGCCTTTTCCAAACTACAATCATAACCACCGGTATCCCGAGATATATCATGGGGAGTACAGTTAGGACCACAGCTTGATGTGAGAGGAGCCGAATTCATGGGTGACAGGCTATGAGCATGTGATGGCATGGCCTTATCCTTCACATTTACTTAAGAGTGGTCCCTGTCAATGTCCCCTCTATCTCCACAGTATGTGGGAGGAAGATATGATAAGCCATCTAAATACATTTTTTAATATAATTCCGTTAATTTGGACATCATCCTAACTTCGTCATTTGGGATAATTGGAATCCCTAGCATTGAGAGTGCCCTTGCAGTTGCCATTAAACCAGACCTTGGCGAGCTGCTGTAATTGGGGTGGATGGTGGCTCAGTGGTCAGCATTGCTGCCTCACAGCACCAGGGACATGGCTTCATTTCCAGCCTTGGGCGACTGTCTGTATGGAGTTTGCACATTCTCCCCATGTCTGCATGGATTTACACCCACAGGCCAAAGATGTGCAGGTTAGGTGAATTGGCCATGCTAAATTGCCCACAGTGATAGGTGCTTTGTCAGGGGTAAATATAGGGTAGGGAAATGGGTCTGTGTGGGTTCCTTTTCAGAGGGCCAGTGTGGAATTGTTGGGCTGAAGAGCCTGTTTCCATATTATAGGGAATATAATTTAAACTGACAGTGAGAGATATTGGGGTGGGTCTTCTCCTGGAACAAATGTTTACACTGTTTGTCACAAATTTGCTGTGGGGCTTTCCCTTGGCTGGCCTGTCAGAACTCCTCCCTCATCCTGTTCCTGCAGATACTGCACAGGGTGTCCCAGTAGTAATGACTGTGGGCAACAAAACTGCATTCTGTGGAGTATCTACAGCACAGAGACCCAGAGATGGAGAGCAGGAAGAAGTCTGTGATTTTGCTCCTCACCATCTCTTGGAGCTTCATCCTCCTGTTGTTCATCTCTGTTTTAAGTTTCTTACATTATGTTATTCAAGGAGTCCATCCTGAAGGTGACTCGCTTTTCCTGCATAACTTCACAAAACTTGGTTAGATGCTGCAGACCCTAAGTTGGTGCACAAACAAGTTTATTTTTGCAGCAACATTATCTCGGTTCAGAGTGAAGATCACTAACACAGCAAAGTAACGACTTACACAAATTCCTTGCATAATGAATAAATAAAACTCCTTAGCGAAGCCACAGGAGGGTCCTGTTTTTCCGGACATGAAACAATTTTTCAAATTCATTCATGGGATGTTGGCGTCACTGCCCAGGCCCAGCATTTATTACCCATCCCTAGTTGCCCCTTGAGAAGTTGGTGGTGAACTGCCTTCCTGAACTGCTATTGTCCATGTAGGTCAACCCATAACGTTGTTAGGGAAGGAATTCCAGGAATTTGACACAGGGATATATTTCCTCTTCAAGATGGTGAGAAGCTTGGAAGGCAATTTGCATAAGGTGGTATTCCCATGTATTTGTTGCCATTGTCCTGGGTTTGCTGTGGGTTTGGAAGGTGCTGTCTGAGGATCTTTGGTGAATATCTGCACAGAATTTGTAGGTGGTCCACACTGCTGCTACTGAGTATCTTTGGTGGAGGGAGTGGATATTTGTGGGTGGGGTGCCAATCAAGCAGGTTGCTTTGTCCTGGATGGTGTCAAGTTTCTTGAGTGTTTATTGGAGTTGCATTCATACAGGCAAGTGGAGCATATTCCATCACATCCTACAGAGAGTCATTATCCCAGTGCAGAGAGAGGGTTGAGCTGGGAACCTGCAGATTTCCCATCTCAGCATAATCCAAAGGAATTGTCCAGGAAAGTGAAATTTCCTACTGGGTAAGTCCTATCAGCTTGGAACCCTCTAAGTGTCCATCAAAAATCAAATTCTTCAGCGGGTTCTGATACAGTTAAACAGACGAGTTAATCTGTAAATATTCCATGTCAACCAACCCTATACTAATGTCCCAAATAGCGATCTATGAGCTGTTTTGAAGTGAGAAATCGTGGCAGGTGATTACATGATATTATCAGAACCCATTCACCAAAGAAAGGGCTGGCCTCTATTTTTCAGCATCAAGCTTCCAGTTTCGTTTGGCTGCTGATCCATTGCAGTCTCATCAGAAATTTCCTGCCATTGATTACGACGCAGAGGTCGAACCTCTCTGTTAATTAAACCAAACACCCAGAGAGTCTTGGTTCACTCTGTAATCTGTTAAAATAATAGGGACAGAGAACTCTAAAATTCCAATACATTAAGAAAATTATCATAATTTTCTTAACTCTAATAGTTAACACTAAACAACAACTGTTCACAAATCCAAGTCCCCTTCTTTTACCTACTTAGTATCTGAATCCAACTCCACAAAAGTACACTGTTCCAATTATTAAACTTGACACTTATTAAGCATTGCATTAACTTAATCTCAAGACCAAACATGTTCCTCTGAATTCAATCGTCTGCCTGCTGATCTCGCTGGGCCATCTTGTTTCTTTTTTTAAAAGTGAGAAGGTTGTACATGCAAAGGTACTTTGGTTGAAATTGTTTTCTAATTTCTTTGAGAGGAAGATGCGAGATGGCCATTTAGCTCTCGGGCTTGGCAGCAGTTGCTCGCTATTCGATGACAGTTACTCTCCCTCATACTTTCAAAATCCCGGGTTGATATAACACCCACGACTCAATAAACTCTTATAATCAGTTTCAAGGTGTCAAAACAAACAAACCAAATGCCATTGGTTTCTGGTATCCTGGGTAAATTGGAATTGTTGTCAAAACAGCAGCCAAACCTCAAGTCATTGGAACATGTCTCTATTTTTGAAAAGCTGATCTCTCAGATTGCAGGTGTTGCTGTGCTTAAAATCAAAAAGCACTTTCTATCTTGCAGCCAAGATACACTCTGTTGGCTTTGGAACAATGTGGATTCGTTGGTTACAGTTCCAGATACAGACTGTACATCCATCTGTACTGTCACCAAAAAAACAGATTCACCGAAACTGCAGTCACCCCTACCCCCGACTGATCCCTACCCAACACTGCAATCAACCCCTCCCTGACTGATCCCTACCCAACACTGCACTCTCACCCTCCCTGACTGATCCCTACCCAACACTGCAATCTCCACCTCCCTGACTGATCCCTACCCAACACTGCAATCTCCCCCACCCTGACTGATCCCTACCCAACACTGCAATCTCCCCCTCCCTGACTGATCCCTACCCAACACTGCAATCTCCCCCTCCCTGACTGATCCCTACCCAACACTGCAATCTACCCCTCCCTGACTGATCCCTACCCAACACTGCAATCTCCCCCTCCCTGACTGATCCCTACCCAACACTGCAATCTCCCCCTCCCTGACTGATCCCTACCCAACACTGCAATCTCCCCCTCCCTGACTGATCCCTACCCAACACTGCAATCTCCCCCTCCCTGACTGATCCCCACCCAACACTGCAATCTTCCCCTCCCAAGGAAAAAAGAATACCGAGAGAGAAAATAGGTCCCTTCAAGGACCAGAGTGGACATGTGTGTGCAGAATCACAGGAGTTATTTCTCCTCTGTGTTGATCTTGGAGAAGGACATGAAGGCTTGCGAACTTGGAAAAGTTAGTGATGATCTCTTGGGGTCAGACCATATCACAGGAGAGGATGTGTTGAATGCATTAGAATGTTTGAAGTTGGATAAATCTCCTGGACCTGAACTAACATATCCAACCGCACCTCAAGAGGCGAAGGAAGTACTTGTGGGGTCCCTGCTGATCTTTTTGCCTCACCGTTAGCCACGGGTGAGGTCCCGGAAAACTGGAGGACAGCATATGTTGCGCCCTTATTCAAGATTGGCTGTCAAGATAAACCTGGGAACTATAGATCAGTACAACTAACATCCGTGGTAAGTAAGTTACTTGAGAAGATGCTGAGAGATTAGATAGACATGCATTTGGAAATACAACATTTGGTTGGGAGTAGTCAGCAAAGCCTTGTGCATGGGAGACCATGCCTCACAAATTTGTCAGCGTTCTTTACTGAAGTGATCAGGAAGTTTGACGAGGGCAGGCCAGTACATCTAGACTCTACAGATTTCAGGAAGGCCTTTGATAAGGTTCCACATGGTACCTTGCTCTGGAAGGTTAGATCGCATGGAATCCAGGGGGCGTTGGCAATCTGAGTACACAATTGGCTTGATGGTAGGAAGCAGAGGGTAACAGTCAGATTAGAGGCCTGTGACTCGTGGCGTGTCCCTCAGCGGTCATAGAATCATAGAATCCCTCCTCTGTGGAAACAGGCCCTTCGGCCCAACTAGACCACTGTCCCTCTGAAGATCATTTCACTCAAACCCATTCCCCTACTTTATTACTCTACATGTACCCCTGACTAACGCAACTTACTTCCACATCCATGAACATTCTCGGCAATTGAGCATTGCCAATTTACTTGACCTGCAGATCTTTGGACTGTGGGAGGAAACCGGTGCACCCAGAGGAAACCCACGCAGACATGGGGAGAACGTACAAACCAGTTGGTCTGGCATGGTGGCTCAGTGGTTGGCACTGCTGTCTCACAGCGCCAGGGACCCAGGTTCGACCCCAGCCTCGAGTGACAGTGTGGAGTTTGCACATTCTCCCTGTGTCTGCGTGGGTTTCCTTCGGGTGCTCCGGTTTCCTCCCCATTACAAAAATGTGCAGTTCAGATGAATTGACCAGGCTAAATTGCCCATATTGCTAGGTGCATTCGTCAAGTGTAAATATTGGGCAGGGAGAATGGCTCTGGGTGGGTTATTCATCGGCAGGTCGGTGTGGTTTGTTAGGCCAAATGGCCTGTTTCCATACTGTAGGGGATCTAATCCACACAGACCATCCTGTGAGGTTGGATTTGAACCCAGATCCACGGTGCTGTGAGGCAGCAGTACCAACCACCGAGCCATTGTACTACTGAGCTGGTCAGTGCTAGGCCCATTGCTGTTTGTTATCTATATCAATGATGTGGATGCGGGTGTTTAAGGCATGATTAGAAAGTTTGCAGATTACACTAAAATAAGTGAGGAAGGTTCTCAGTAATTACAACATGGCCTTGATCAGCTGGGGAATTGGGCTGAGAAATGGCAAATGGAGTTTAATACAGACAAGGGCGAGATCTAGGATTTTGGAAAGTCACATCAAGACAGGGGTTTCATGGGGAATGGTAGGGCCTGAAGGAGTGTATTGGAGCAGAGAGACCTTGGATTCCAGGAGCACTGCTCTCTGAATTCAGGGAGACAGGGCAGTGAAGAAGGCTTTTGGCACACTGGGCCCTTCACCAGTCAGGGCATGGAATATCGAAGTTGGGAAGTTCTGTTGTAGTTGTGCAGGATGTTGGTGAGGCCGCACTTGGAGTATTGTGTTCAGTTTTGCCCACCTTGCGAAAGGAAGGATGTTATAGTACTAGAAAGAGGACAGAAGAAATTTACAAGGATGTTGCCAGAACTCAACTAGAGTTATAGAGAGTGGTTGGACAAGCAAGGATATTTTCTTTAGTGTGTAGGAGACTGAAGGGTGTCCTTAGAGAGGTGTATAAGATCATGGGAGGCATGGATAGGGTGAATGCACTCAGTCTTTATCCAAGGCTTGGAGAATCAAGGATGAAAGGGCATCAGTTTAAGGTGAAAGGGGAAGATTAAAAGGGAACCTGAGGGACAATGCTTTTACCCAGAGGGTGGTACACATACGGAATGAACTACCAGTGCAAGTGGTCAAGGAGGACACATTTAATAACATTTAAAATGCACTTGGACAAATACTTGGAGAGGAACGTATTGGAAGGATATGGGCCAAGTGCAGGGAAACGGGGTTAGTGTGGATGGGCCAGTTTGGGCCAAAGAGCCTGTCTCCATGCTGTAGAACTCAATGACTCTATGAACATACCCAGGTTTCCCATAATACAGAAGCGACCAAAGCAACACGAACACGAGCTGGTACAAATGTGAAACAGTCCTGCAGAATTTCACAGGAAGCCAGCCTGGCCTTGCAGTAAAGGCTTCCTGGTACAGGAGCTGTGGTGAGATGCCCATAGAGAACTGGGGAAGGAAGTTGGAAAGCTCACTCCACTGCCGATAGCCTGGAGGACCCCCAGCTGGGAAAAGGCAGCTGGGATCCGGTCACCCCAGGGAAACCTACAGGCTGTGACAGAGCTAGGTCTCTGACACAATGAGCAGGACAGAACGTTACAGGAAAATCTCACCCACATGGGACTACTCCAGTTCCAATTCGGAAGAGCCCAATCCAGTGAAAGGAGGGTCCCTGGGGATGGGGAGGCAGCCTCAGGTTACATTGACAATCTGGAAGGACAGTGTATGAGCTCCAAGCAGCTGCATGGGTCCTGTACACCTGCAACACTGAGCAACACACATCAGGCCCTAGTCGGAGGTGCCAGGAGCAAATACAATCCCTAGGGAACCAGGACTCCTCCCAGAATGGGATGAGGTGTGCCTTTGGGGTTCTCCCTCCCCAGGGAGATAATGACAGGACCCACACTCACACATGCACACCCTCCCACAGATGGGGTCTCCCACTGCCTGTCTCCCAGGTAACTGAACCTTTTGCCCCCAGCCCTGACCCACAGACGGACCCAGATTCCATGAATCATGTGGTTACCCAGTGTAAAACAGCTTATGGTCTCACTCCGTACACAACAGCCATTCCAGGCACCCTGCTGCTGGGCAACACCAAAAAGATCCCGTTTCTGGCCCAGATACTGACTGACAGTCTGTCATACACAGAGTGGACGCTGAGGAACAAACCAAATGAATCGCCATGTGCCTTAGTCCAGCAGGCCATTCAGCCCTTCCTGAGGGCCAACAGCTAGGGAGGGGCATCCATGATGAGATGAAGGCAGCGATCCTCACTGCTCGAGGGCAGGATAAGGCATATCCTGCAGAGGCGCTACATAACTGCAGAACAACACCCAAGGGAATGCCCCGCCCCTCCCCTCCCCCCGTCATCTTCACCCGGAGACTCTGGATCCAATTTGTCTGGATTTTTGGGGATATGACCTGCACCTCTCTTAGTGATGAGAAACTGGGCCCGACCCTTTGTCTCCCATGTCTCAGAAAGGAGGAGGGACACCTGGGATTCGACCCAATATCGCGCTCTTAATGAGGCTTGGGCTCTCTGCTAATTAATCACTGAATACGAAATAGACTTTAGGGATTTCCACATTGTGTTACAGGAGCTCAGGGATCAGAAGCGATTGGTAGGGTTTCACGAGAATGGATGCATGGTAGTAGGATACTAAGCATCCTGCCTGGACTAGGGGTCATTTTCGGACAGCGGTATCCTAGGAAGCCCTAGGAAGCCCACCAGGGAGAATTCCTCAGAAACAAAATTAAAAACGGGCTGTGACCAGAAGGGAAGGCTCCTCCCCCAGCTTGTCCCACACATACAAGGCTCTCACAATGGACTAGGCATTAAATTCACAGGGAATTCCTTGTTCACGAACATTTATCACAAACTGACACTAATCATAATGAATGTATCAGGGATACAGTAATCAGACTGGTGTCCTTCCCCATTAAAATAATTATGTTCCCAACTGACCCACAGGATAATGGGACAAAGGGCAGGGAAATTTGAGGGAAAACACAGAACCCAGAAAAGTAATTAACAGACAAAAGAAAAGGGAACTCCTTAATGATTTAGCCACTCCCAGGGCAGGAGTGTTACTGGTCAGTACGCTGACTTGGCTAATTTGGAGAATAAACTCAGGATCCTGACCCAACAACTCTCTAATGAGCCTGACAAAGACTGAATACAGAAAACCCAGAGGAGACCATGGAACAACTCGTGGAGAATCAGACTAACCATCACTTAGTGACCAAACTGGAGGGTCACGCCAACACGATTAACCAGATTATCCACGTCCCAATCAGAAATTATGGTGAGCAGTAAAACCAGACCCTGTGCAGTATCTATGGTAACGGGATGATGAAACAGCTGACGGAGGAGCTCAGGCAGGCCTGCCTAGGGAAGGTCCCATCCCGGGTTAGTGACAAACAGCATAAATATTTGTTCCAGGAGAACACCCACACCAACGTCTCTCACTGTCAGTGACAGCAGCTCACCAAGGTCTGGGTTAATGACAGCTGTAATGGGCGGCACGGTGGCACAGTGGTTAACACTGCTGCCTCACAGTGCCAGAGACCCGGGTTCAATTCCCGCCTCAGGCGACTGACTGTGTGGAGTTTGCACATTCTCCCCGTGTCTGCGTGGGTTTCCTCCGGGTGCTCCGGTTTCCTCCCACAGTCCAAAGATGTGCAGGTCAGGTAAATTGGCCACGCTAAATTGCCCGTAGTGTTAGGTAAGGAGTAAATGTAGGGGTATGGATGGGTTACGCTTCGGTGGGGCGGTGTGGACTTGTTGGGCCGAAGGGCCTGTTTCCACACTGTAAGTAATCTAATCTAATCTAATCTAAGTAAGGACACTCTAAGTGGGACTGATGGGCTTGGTATGAGGGACTCCACTTAATCCAAGTGACCAAACTTAATGTGGAGATAGAGGGAATATTGCCAATGACCATACTTACGTAAATGGGAAGGAACAGATCATACCATGACATTCCTATAGCCTGTTATCCAAGAATTTGGCTCCTCTCATATCGGCTGTGGTCCGGGATACCGGTGGTTAGGATTGCAGGCTGCAACAGATGGGTACGATCATGGTGAATTATGTCTGAACACACCCCCAGGGGCTGGAAGGTAGATGGAACGCCCCGGGTGATCACCTTAGTTTCATTCATTTCCAGTGTTTGAGTGTTCCTGGCTGGGCCAGTATTGATTGCCTGCCCATAGTTGCCATTATGACAGATTGGCCATATTAAATTGCCCATTTTGTCAAGGGATAGTCAGGCTAGCTGGAATAGCCATCGGAAATGCAGGGTTTCAGCGATATCATTGGGGGAGTGGGTCTGACTTGGATTCTCTTCAGAGGGTCATTGTGGACTCAATGGGCCGAACGGTCTGATTCTGTTCTGTCAAGATTTTATGATATCACTTATCAGCTCTAAGACTTAGGGTGTAGGTTTGCTCTCTGATAGGTTTGATATCCAGACGTTTCGTTACCTGGCTGGGTAGCATCATCAGTGGCGACCTCCAAGTGAAGCTAGAAGACCATCGGTTTGGAAAACGTACACAATGGCTTTTGCACAGACAGCTGGCTACTCTGACAACAAGCATAACCAGCTTTTAAAATTAGGTTTGTAATTTCTTGTGTAAGCTTCTTTTCTTTCCATTCAAGTGGATGAGTTGGGGAGATGTCACAACCTCCTGGCTAAAACACAGATAGACAGCCAAGGTTTATTGGCCAAGGAAATCTCCCAAATCACAAAACCCGCACACCAGGCACAGCGCAAACACAGCATAATGTAAAAGGCAACAGTTATTCTGGACAGACATATCTACCAAACAAATGAGGGCCCAGACAGGAGGGCACTGGCTCCTGCTACACAAAGAAACTAACAGCAACAAACCATCCAAATGGTTGGCAATGCTTCAAACTATTAACTGATTCTCCTACTTGGCCAGAACGATAGAAAGTTCCTGAAAACAATCCAGAAATGAAAAAAAAAACAGGGTTTATCAGCAGATTGATTGCCTGACTCTCTGGAGGCCTTCTGAGGAGGCCAGCATGGCAAGAGACAGAGACCATCTGACCATCCAGAGAGAGAGAGGGCGAGAGAAAACAGTTTCGCAGACCCAGAAGCAGAACCAGAGAGAGAGAGAGAGAGGCTGATGCAAAACCCATGGGCATGGGAGAGAGGGAATGTGAAAATCCATTGAGAGAGAGAGTTGGAACCAACTGGAATAACAAGTGTCACCCCTTCAGTCTGTCCATGTTTTAACTCCTCAGTCTTAGTCCGACTGCCCCTTTTCTCCCTCTCTCTGTCCTTCTGTCTGTCTTTCTCTCTCTCACACACACTCTTTCTCTCACTCTCTCCCTCTCTCTGTCTCTCTCTGCCCATCCTTCTCCCATCCCCCTTCCCCATCTCCACTCTCTCCATCTCTGTCTCTTTTTCTCACCCTCCCTTTCTGTTTTTCGCGATTTCAGACCTGAACGATCTCACCCAATTTTGTACCCCCTCAAAAATGCTGTGCCCCTCATTTTCACTGTCCTCCCAAATTTATCCCCTTCCCCACATATCTTCCCTCCCAAATATTTCCCTCACCAAATGTGCCCACCTCAAATATTTTGCTACCCCCAACATTGCTGTGAGCCCCACTGCTTGGGGCAGAGGGAGTTGAGTGGAAAAGTGTGTAGCTGGAAAAGCACAGCAGGTCAGGCCAGAACCATCGACTCTCCTGGCTGACCCGCTGTGCTTCCCCAGCTCCACACTTTGTAACTCTGACTTTCCAGCATTTGCAGCCCTCCCTTTCTCACGCAGGTAAATGATTCTGGGTTGACTGACTGGCCTGTGGCTGTTTTAATGCACAGCAATATCCCAGTCCCAGAATTATAGAAGGCTTGTTTCACAAATGGAGTCCTTCCTGCCCATTCCACCCCTCCCTCATTAAATGATACTGGTCCTGTTCAGGAACCTCATGATTGTCCCCTGAATGGCCTCACTGACTATCCTTTCTGTGGAGACCTCTTCTCCATGATGTGGTTCTGTTCGCCAAGCTGGGAATTTGTGTTGCAGATGTTTCGTCCCCTGTCTAGATGACATCCTTAGTGCTTGGGAGCCTCCTGTGAAGCGCTTCTGTGATGTTTCCTCCGGCATTTATAGTGATTTGTATCTGCCGCTTCTGGTTGTCAGTTCTAGCTGTCCGCTGCAGTGGCTGGTATATTGGGTCCAGTTCAATGTGTTTGTTAAACACACCAACCTGGACCCAATATACCGGCCATTGCAATGGACAGCTGGAACTTACAACCAGAAGCGGCAGATACAAACCATTATAAATGCCGGAGGGACCAACACAGAAGCGCGACACAGAAGACTCCCAAGCACTGAGGATGTCACCTAGACAGGGGACGAAACGTCTGCAACACAAATTCCCAGCTCGGCGATCACAACCACAACAACGAGCACCCGAGCTACAAATCTTCTCACAAACGTTGAAAACCTCTTCTCCATCTGTCTCTAGCTTTGCGTCTCATGCTGTCCCTCCCTCAATCTCTCTCTCTCACACAGCAGCCCCTCCTTTCTCCACCAGCCCCAAAACCCCATCAAACAGTCCCCCGTCTCTGGCTGTCCCACTCCCTCCCTGTCTTCCAATCTCCCCCTTCCTATGTAGACCCACAGCTCCTGGGCTGGAGGACATGGTGCAGAGACAAACACACCTTTTGACTGGCTGCTATCATGCACAGAAATATCCCACTCTGCAATCATTCCCCAGCCACACACACTGTCCTTCTCCCTCCATATATGTCCTTCTTCCTGTCCCTGTTTCTCACTGCCCATCTCTCTCTCTTTCCCCACTTTCTCCATCCCCACTCTCTCCATGTCTCTCTTTCTCTTTTTGTCACCCTCCCCTTCTCTTTTTCTTCATTTCAGACTCAAAGAGAAAAGTCCTTTTATGTCCCTTACACTAACCCCCTCCCCACAGTCGGGGTAACATTCGGGAGAGACCAGGAAAAGGTTGATCCCCCGCATTAACTGTACAGCATCCAGTGACACAGAGACAAACTCTTCCCATGTCCCTTCCCCAGTCACTGGGACAGGGGTCTAGGGAGACAGAGGGAGAGAAACTACAAGAGAGATAGAGAGATGGGTAGACAGACAGTGAGAGGGAGGGAGAGAACACGAAAAAGACAGGCAGGCAGAGGGTGGGAGAGAAAGTGAGAAGAACTGAAAAAGAGCAGGAGAGAGGCAGAGAGAGAAAGGGAGAGAGAGAGAGAGTAAAACCCCAGGAAGAGAAACACAATGTAAGACAGATACAAGGGGGAAAAGGGGAGGCAAAGACAGGGAGTGAAGGTCAGATAGACAGCAAGAGAGAAATCCCAGGGAGAGATATAGGGTAGAGAGAGAGAGAGGAGTTGCAGCAGGAGCATAGAGCTGAGAGAGTGGAGTGGGGGGGGGGGGGGAGGGGTGCTGCTGTGATGCAACGAGAATGATTTAGAGACAAGAAAGGCAAGATCCCCCAGAGCTGAGAGAAAGATGCGGAGAGAGATGAGCAAGGTGTTGGTTTTGGGGAAGATTGAATGATTAAACATTCCTGAAAAACATGATGGGGTGACAAAGGGGCAGAGTGTTGGAGGAAGGGAATCTGCAGGGAAATGGCAACAGGGCAGAGATATGAAGGATGTTGTGAGATAGGGATTGAAGGAAAAATGTGGGAGAGAGAACTGGGAACACAGAAATATACATAAGAGCTCTCATGGGAGTGGGAAGCAGTGAGATCGGTGGGATCAGACTGTGCAGCTGCCCCCTCTCGAGCATTTTGCACCTTTGTCTCTCAGTGTAGAGCTCACCCCTTGTGGTAAAATTCCCACGTGTGTGTGTGTGTTTGTGTGTGTGTGTGTGTGTTTGTGTGTGTGTGTGTCTGTGTGTGTGTGTGTGTGTGTGTGTGTGTGTGTGTCTGTGTGTGTGTCTGTGTGTGTGTGTGTGTGTGTCTGTGTGTGTGTGTGTGTCTGTGTGTGTGTGTGTCTGTGTGTGTGTGTGTGTCTTTGTGGGTGTGTGTCTGTGTGTGTGTGAGTGTGTGTGTCTGTGTGTGTGTGTGTGTGTGTGTGTCTGTGTGTGTGTGTGTGTGTCTGTGTGTGTGTGTGTGTCTGTGTGTGTGTGTGTCTGTGTGTGTGTTTGTGTGTGTGTGTGTGTTTGTGTGTGTGTGTGTCTGTGTGTGTGTGTGTGTGTGTGTGTCTGTGTGTGTGTCTGTGTGTGTGTGTGTGTGTGTCTGTGTGTGTGTGTCTGTGTGTATGTGTCTGTGTGTGTGTGTCTTTGTGGGTGTGTGTCTGTGTGTGTGTGAGTGTGTGTGTCTGTGTGTGTGTGTGTGTGTCTGTGTGTGTGTGTGTGTGTGTCTGTGTGTGTGTGGGTGTCTGTGTGTCTGTGTGTGTGTGGGTGTCTGTGTGTCTGTGTGTTTGTGTGTGTGTGTGTGTGTGTGTGTGTGTGTGTGTGTGTTCACTCTCTCTGGTTCCAGCTCCTGTCTGATGATTCCTGATAGCAGAATAATTTGATTGTCTGTCTCTGTACTGTCCGGGTTTCAGCTCCCAAATCAAATGCTAAATCATCCACGATCCTATTGAATAGTAGAGCAGGCTCGAGGGGCTGAATGGTCTCCTCCTGTTCCTATTTCGGATGGTCTTATGTCCTTAACACTACCTCCCAGCTCTTGGCCCCCACACTGGAGGTTATGACTCCACAAGGCCCTGATCTGTAGAGTGCTGCACTCTTCCGTGTGTCTCGGAGGGAACCAGCCTGATTTGGATTGGAGTTGCAGCCTCTCAGTGAGAAGTGAAATCTCCTCGAGGTTCCCCTCAGTCTCTCACTGTAAAGTGGAGCAGGCCAGTCTCAGGGAAGCAAACAGCAGGCCAGGTCTGCCATGTCCTCCAGCTCCATTTCAGAAGGCCACATGGGAGGGGCTTGTATCCTTCATCAGCTTCCGGTACTCTCCCTTCTGGGTTAGAGTGGGGGCCGAATGGCCTTGGTCCTGGATCCTATTGAGGTGCAGGCTGGCAATGATTGGGTTATACAGGGCATGCCACTGGAGTGATGTCAGTTAGCTCAGTTGGCTGGACATTTGGTTTATAATGCAGAGTAAAACCAATAGCGTGTGTTCAATTCCCACACCAGCTGGGGTTACCCTGAAGGACTCTCCTTCCCAACCTCTCCCCTCAGCTGGGCCCTGGTGACCCTCTGATTAAATCCCCACCAGACCCCCGCTCTGTAATGAGGAGCTGCCCCATGCTCTGGAAAGACTACGGTGACATTACATTGGTTTGTACCTGGAGCACTGTGTGCAGGACTAGTCACTGCATTGCCAGAGGGATGTTAGTGTGTGGAGAAGGTTTACTGCATGAATCCCCACTGGAATGAACAGCACTCTCTTTCACCCAGTTAATTCACTCTTGCAGCCTTTGTGTCATTGGAGACACGAGGACCAGTTCACCTGAAACAGCAGCTGGATTTTATATTCATGAGCACCCAATAAGATTGGCTAGTTTACATACACACACACACACACACACACACACACACAAAGCCCCCGCCACACACAGGCTCTCTCACACACACAGACACACACTCCTTCAAACACAAACAAAAACACTCACACACACACATACACACAGGCACAACTCTCTCACACACAAACACACACAAGCACACACTATGTCTCTCACACACATACATGCACAGATATACACTCCCTCAAATACACACACGGGCACACTCTCTCACACATACACGCAGACACACTCTCTCTCACACAGACATACTCTCTCTCTCATTTACACACACACTCTCATTCTCTCACACGCCCACTCACTCTCATGTACATAGACATTCTCTCTCACACACACACACTCTCTGTCTCTCACACACACAGACAGACATACAGACATACAGACACACGATCCCTCAAACACACAGACACACAGTCTCTCTCATTTACACACACACTCACACACACGCTTATTCTCTCACACACCCACTCACTCTCACGCACACATACACTCTCTCTCTCACACACACTCTGTCTCTCACACACACAGACATTCTCTCTCACATGCATACACACAGACACGCAGACACACGCTCCCTCAAACACACATAGACACACTCTCTCTCACACACACACTTGGACACACACTCTCTCACATACACAGATGCTCTCTCTCACACACACATAAACACAGTTACACTCTCTCTCACACACATACACACGCAGAAGCACGCTCCCTCAAATATGCATAAACACACTCTCTCACACACACACGGACACCCACACTCTCTCTCACACGCACTGTCTCTCACAGACAGACCCACTCATTCTCACACACACGTGCACACAGACACACTCTCTCACACACGCACTATTTCTCACATAAGACACACTGTCATACACACACACAGACATACACACTTCGACACAGACACATACACATATAGACACACAGACACATTCTCTCTCACACACACACTCTCAAACACACATACACACTCTCTCTCACACACATACACACTCTCTCACACACGCCCTCACTCACACACATGCACACAGAGACACACACACCCTAAAAAACACACACAGCCACACACTCTCACATGAACATTCACTTTCTCTCTCACGCACACATATACAGACACACAGAGATACACATGCATCCACTCTTTCACACACACAGACACGGGCAGTCTCTCTCTCTCTCTGTTTCTCTCTCTCTCTGTCACACACACACACACACACACACACCTGGCATGGTTGAGGTTTTGATGGAGAAATGATTTCTCCGAGGACTGAACCCTGATCTCACATGATGACTGCTCCATGGAGACAGACAGCAGCTACAGATGGACTTGTTGGATCTTCCTGTGAACCACCTCTTGCATCGACAGCATTAGTCTGTTTGGGTGCCTGCTTTTCTAAAACGTCTCCAAGCAACAAGTGACAATAGATTGATGAAAGTTTTCCTCCAAATCATGTTTCAGACACATGCTGCTGTTATTTTTCACTGATTGTTTAAAATGATCTGAATCTTCTGAAATGGGGAGTGGCTTCCATTTCAAATTACGACATCAGAGTGCCTGAGGAAATGATCAGGAAATTACATCTGTTCCTTTCTATCCGCTGCACTCTGTACCACCAGATAGTTCTCCCTCAATACCTCAGATAGTTCTCCCTCAGTACCTCAGATAGTGCTCCCACAGTACCTCAGATAGTTCTCCCTCAGTACCTCAGAAAGTGCTCCCACAGTACCTCAGATAGTGCACCTTCAATACCTCAGAAAGTGCTCCCTCAATACCTCAGAAAGTACTCCCTCGGCACCTCAGATAATGCTCCCTCAATTCCTCAGAAAGTCCTCCCTCAATACCTCAGATAATTTTCCCTCAGTACCTCAGATAATGCTCCCTCAATTCCTCAGAAAGTGGTCTCTCAATACCTCAGAACGTGCTCCCTCAGTGCCTCAGAAAGTACTCCCTCGGTACCTCAGATAATGCTCCCTCAATTCCTCAGAAAGTCCTCCCTCAATACCTCAGATAGTTTTCCCTCAGTACCTCAGATAATGCTCCCTCAATACCTCAGAAAGTGCTCCTTCAATACCTCAGATAGTTCTCCCTCAGTACCTCAGAAAGTTCTCCCTCAATATCTCAGAAATTGCTCCCTCAGTACCTCAGAAAGTGCTCCCTTCAATATCTAAGAAAGTGCTCCCTCGGTACCTCAAACAGTGCTCCCTCAAAACCTCAGAAAGTGCTCCCTCAAAACCTCAGAAAGTGCTCCCTCAATATCTCAGAAATTGCTTCCTCAATACTTCAGAAAGTGCTCTCTCAATACCGAAGAAAGCATCACTTTGTTGTGTTTAACCCCCAAAGCCCCTTAGACAATAACTCCACAAAACATTCACATCCTCGACATTTCAGGATGCAGCCCAGCTCCCCCCCCCAGATTGTGTTCAAACCCCTTCACACTGAAAGGACCCACATCCATCCCTGTCCAAGATTGGAGCCCAGGTCCCCAGAATATTACTTGTCTCTCTGGATTAATTTTAGAATTCCTACAGTGTAGAAGCAAGCCATTCGGTCCATTGGCTCCACACTGACTGTCTGAACAGCATCCCACCCAGACTCACATCATCTACTCTATCCCTGTAATGCTGCATTTCCCATGGCATCTTTGGGCGGTGGGAGGAAACTGGATCACCTGGAGGGAACACGCACAGATACAGAGAGAATGTGTAAACTCCACACAGACAGTCACCGGGAGTTAGAATTAAACCACTGAGACACTGTGCTGTCCTCTCTCCTTGGATGGCATGTCATCTAACCTTTTACTAAGCAACCTCCCATGTGAAACCTTCTCATCTGTCTCCTTGGTCATCCCTTCAAAAGCTCTATCAACTTGGACACATCATTTCCACAAACAAAGCCAAACTGACCATCCCTAATCAATCCTTGCTTTTCCAAATGCATGTAAATTGTCTCTCAGAATGCCCTCCAACAGCTTACCCACCACTGCCATCAGGCTCACAGCTCCATAGTTCAATGGCTGTTCCTTGCAGCCTTACTTCAATAATGGCCCATCATTAATCACCCTCCAGTCTTCAGGCACCTCACCCGTTGCCACTGATCGGTCCATCTGACAAGGCCATCTCCATCCTTCTGTAATCTAAGGCTATCATCCTCAGTATTTATCACCCAACCAATCTTCATATCATTCATGAACCCAATGATTAACCCTACAACATTCAAAACTAAATCTTTTCTATCAACCACATCAGCAAGACCCCAACAGTGAGACATGAACAGACAGAGATTTCTAATTGGGCCATCACTGTCTGCTTCCTGCCACTCAGCATTCTGCGCCAAATTCCTTGGTTCTTGAGTTTTTATGTTCACTATCAGTTTCCAGTATGGATCCTGATAAAAGCCTGACTGACCTCCAAGCAGGCGACAGGAAAGGATTGTCCTTATTAACACACCTGTTCACCTCCTTAAAAAGTGCAATCCCATTGGTGAGACCTGACCCTTCTCTTAACACAACCATTCTGACTGTTCTTCATGAACTCCAGTCTCTTTAAATACTGAATAATTCTATCTCCCGCAATTGCTACCAAGAGACATCCCACCCACGATATTAGCCTGACTGGCCTGTAGCTGCCTGGTATATCCCATGCTCCTTCTTGAATAACAGTACCACATGGTCAGTCCGACGACACCTCTCCTGTAGCCAGAGGGGATTTGAAAATGTTTGCAAGTGTACCTGCTACTTCCTCCATCACCTCATTCGGTAAACTGAAATACATTTCCACCGTCTTTGGGGATTTATTGGGTTGTAAGAAGGCCAGACCACTCAGAACCATCTCTCTCTATATATATGCTCATTCATTTAATTGTACCACAGAGCATCTCCACGATTTCATATCAACACTGTCCCAGTGAGCACTGACATCATTCACTATAGCCTCTGGGTCCATGCACAAATTCTCACTGTGTTTCGCTCATTATCAATTCACCGTTAATATCACTGTAAAGTCCGTTCAGATTTTTATTTCCTCTCTTAGCACTCCTGTCTCTCAGGCAACGAGCCTGCGATACGATTTGGAGGAGTATGGGATGTCATTCTGGATGTGGATTAGCATTGGGAAGCTCGGAAATAACGAACACACGACTGTGCTGAGTGTGGGGCAGTGGGATTCATTTGGGATGAGCACAGGGAGGCTGATGAATAAAACAAAAACTTGATCCCTGGTAAAAGAGGGTGGTGCTTCTTCAGGTTCAATAACCAAATGAAGACAGACTGTTTGTACACAGTCTCTGGAACCTGGACGTGGGAATCATTACTGAGCAGGGTATGAAGGACACAGAAGCAGAAATATACTGAACAATTTCAGACATTCCTCTTAGACCACAAGACATGGGAGCAGAAACTAGGCCATTCAGCCCATCTGATAGTGTGGCACTCACTCAGTACTGACCCACTGACAGGCCAGCATTCCCTCAGTAATGACACTCTGACAGTGTCGCACACCCTCAGTACTGACCCCTCTGACAGTGTGGTACTCCCTCAGTACTGACCCTCTGACATTACAACACTCCCTCAGTACTGACCGTCTGACATTGCAGCATTCCCTCAGTAATGACCTTCTGACAGTGCAGCACTCCCTCAGTACTAAACCTTTGACGGTGTAGCGCTCCTCAGTACAGATATTCTGGCAATGCAACAGACCCTCAATACTGACTGAACAACAGTGAGGTGATCCCCCAGCACTGACCCTCTGACAGTGCCGCACTCCCTCAGTACTGACCCTCTGACAGTGCCGCACTCCCTCAGTACTGACCCTCTGACAGTGCCGCACTCCCTCAGTACTGACCCTCTGACAGTGTGGCACTCACTCAGTACTGACAATCTGACAGTGCAGCACTCCCTCAGTACTGACCCTCCGACAGTGTGGCACTCCCTCAGTACTGACCCTCCGACAGTGTGGCACTCCCTCAGTACTCATCCTCTGACAGTGTGGCACTCTCTCAGTGGTGACCCTCTGACAGTGTGGCACTACCTCGGTAATGATCCTCTGACAGTGTGACACTTCATCAGTACTGACCCCTCTGAGAGTGCAGCACTCCCTCAGTAATAAAAGTCTGAGAGTGCAGCACTCCCTCAGCACTGACTCTTTGGCAGTGTAGACCTCCCTGTGCTCTGACCCTTCTGACGGTGTGGCACTCCCTCAGTACTGATCCTCTGACAGTGTGGCACTCTCTCAGTGCTGACCCTCTGACAGTGTGAAACTCCCTCGTTACTGACCCTCTAACAGTGTGGTAATCCCTCAGTAATGAAACTCTGAGAGTGCAGCACTCCCTCAGCACCGACTTTTTGGCAGTGTAGACCTCCCTCAGCTTTGACCCTCTGTCTGTGTGGCACTCCCTCAGTACTGATCTTCTGACAGTGTGGCACTACCTCAGTACTGACCCCTCTGACAGCCGCACTACCTCAGTACTGACCCTGTGATGGTGCAGCACTCCTTCAGTACTGACGCAATGACAGTGTGGCACTCCCTCAGTACTGACTCTCTGGCAGTGTGGCATTCCCCCAGTACTGACCCTCTGAAATTGCAGCACCCCCTCAGTACTGACCACTCCGACAGTGCAGCACTCCCTCAGTACTGACCCTCTGACAGTGTGGCACTTCTACTGTACTGACCCCTCTGACAGTGTGGCACTCCCTCAGTACTGCCAGTCTGACAGTGCAGCACTCCCTCAGTACTGACCCTCATACAGAGTGGCACTCCCTCAGTCCTGACACTCTGACAGACTGGCACTCCCTCAGTCCTGACCCTCTGAGAGTGCCGCATTCCCTCAGTACTGACTCTCTGACAGAGTTGCACTCCCTCAGTCCTGACCCTCTGGCAGTGTGGCACTCCCTCAGTACTGACCCTCTAACAGTGTGGCACTCCCTCAGCACTGATACACTGACAGCGCAGCACTCACGCAGTACTGACACTTTGACAGTGTAGCACTCCCTCAGTGCTGACCCTCTGATAGTGTGACACTCCCTTGGTATTGATCCTCTAACAGTGTGGCAATCCCTCAGCACTGACACTCTGACAGTGCAGCACTCCCGCAGTACTAACTCTCTGACATTGAAGCACTCCCTCAGTGCTGACCTTTGATAGTGTGATAGTGCCGCGACACTGATCCTCTAACAGCATGGGAATCCCTCAGTACTGACACTCTGACATTGTGGCACTCCCTCAGTCCTGACCCTCTGGCAGTGTGGCACTCCCTCAGTGCTGACCCTCTGACCTTGCAGCACCCCCTCAGTACTGACCACTCTGACAGTGTAGCACTCCCTCTGTACTAACCCTCTGGCAGTGTGGCACTCCCTCAGCACTGACACTCTGACAGTGTGGCACCCCACCCCCTCTGTCCTGACCCTCTGGCAGTGTGGCACTCCCTCAGTACTGACCCCTCTGACCGTGCAGCACTCCCTCAGTACTGACCCCACTGACAGTGTGGCACTCCCTCAGTAATGAAACTCTGAGAGTGAAGCACTCCCTCAGCACCGACTCGTTGGCAGTGTAGACATCCCTCAGCTCTGACCCTCTGACAGTGTGGCACTCCCTCAGTTCTGATCTTCTGACAGTGTGGCACTCCCTCAGCACTGACAATCTGACATTGCAACACTCCTCAATACTGACCCCTCTGACAGTGTGGCACTCCCTCAGTAATGAAACTCTGAAAGTGCAGCACTCCCTCAGTACTGACCCACTGACAGTGCAGCACCTCCTCAGTGCTGACCCTCTGATAGTATGACACTGCTCAGTATGACCCTCTGACAGTACTGCACTCCCTCAGTACTGACCCTCTGATAGTGCTGCACTCCCTCAGGACTGACCCTCTGACAGTGCTGCAGTTCGTCGCTATTGTCCCTCTGATATTGCAGCATTCCCTCAGTCCTGACCTCCTGACAGTGCAGCACAGCCTCAGTACTGAACCTTTGGCAGTGTAGAGCTCCCTCAGCACTGACTCTTTGGCAGTGAAGAACTCCCTCAGCACTGATCCTCTGACAGTGTGGCACTACCTCAGAATTGACTCTCTGACAGTGTGGCACTCCCTCAGTACTGACCCTCTGACAGTGTGGCACTCCCTCAGTACTCACACTCTGAAAGTGCACCACTCCCTCAGTACTAACCCTCCGACAGTGTGGCACTCCCTCAGTACTGACCCTCCGACCGTGTGGCACTCCCTCAGTACTGAACCTCTGACATTGCAGCACTACCTCAATACTGTCCCTCTGACAATGTGGCACTCACTCAGTACTGACCCTCTGACAGTGCAGCACTCCCTCAGTACTGACACTTTGGGAGTGTAGCACTCCCTCAGCACCGTCTCATTGGCAGCGTAGACCTCCCTCAGCTCTGACAATCTGACAGTGTGTTACTACCTCGGTAATGATCCTCTGACAGTGTGGCACTGCCTCAGTACTGACCCTCCGAACGTGTGGCACTCCCTTAGTTCTGACCCTCCGACAGTGCACCACTCCCTCAATACTGACCGTCCGACAGTGTGGCACTCCCTCAGTACTGACCCTCCGACCGTGTGGCACTCCCTCAGTACTGAACCTCTGACATTGCAGCACTACCTCAAGACTGTCCCTCTGACAATGTGGCACTCACTCAGTACTGACCCACTGACAGTGCAGCACTCCCTCAGTACTGACACTTTGGGAGTGTAGCATTCCCTCAGCACCGTCGCTTTGGCAGCGTAGACCTCCCTCAGCTCTGACACTCTGACAGTGTGTTACTACCTCGGTAATGATCCTCTGAGAGTGTGGCACTCCCTCAGTACTCACACTCTGAAAGTGCACCACTCCCTCAGTACTGACCCTCCGACAGTGTGGCACCCCCTCAGTACTGACCCTCCGACAGTGTGGCACTCCCTCAGTACTGAACCTCTGACATTGCAGCTCTCCCTCAATACTGTCCCTCTGACAATGTGGCACACCCTCAGTACTGACCCTCTAACAGTGCAGCACTCCCTCAGTACAGACTCTTTGGCAGTATAGACCTCCCTCAGATCTGGCACTCTGACAGTGTGGCACTACCTCGGTAATGATCCGCTGACAGTGTGACACTTCGTCAGTAATGACCCTTCTGAGAGTGCAGCACTCTCTCAGTAATAAAAGTCTAAGAGTGCAGCACTCCCTCAGCACTGACTCTTTGGCAGTGTAGACCTCCCTCAGCTCTGACCCTTATGATGGTTTAGCACTTCCTCAGTACTGACCCCTCTGACAGTGCCGCACTCCCTCATGTAGGGGGTAGTGTAATTTTTAAACGGTTAGCTGCCTTTTAGTCTTTTCTACCTCATAGTAAACACAAGCATGTAGGGGGTAGACGGTTAGCTGCCTTTTAGTCTTTTCTACCTCATAGTAAACACAAGCAGACACTCGAAACTGTTGCCGGACCTCCCCCACGTTTATATGAATGAAACAGTTGTAACAGCTTTCCTCGATAGTTGAGAGGCCGCCCTTAACCACAGTTGTACAACATCATCCATATAAGGGAAGAATGGGAAGCTCAAACACTGATTGGCCAAGTGAATAATAAAAGAGTCGCAGGCACCAGAACCCAAATAAGGAAAACAGTGGGGAATCCGAGCACTCGTTGGTCAAGGCAGCAGTAGTAGACCCAGCCCACATATACATGTATATAATGTGTGGAGATTACTATGCTTGTGTGTGTGTACCTTTGGGAACAGCACCCGACTTTGCAAAGTTGAATGAAAAAGTTTTGGAAAGACTCCTCCGTGTCTTTGTTCCTGGGAAGGGAAATAAAAAGTGCCGTAGATGGGGCTGGACAGCCACTTATCTCGCACAATTGGGGGCTCGTCCGGGATGAAATAATTATTGCCGGGGGGGGCAGTCTCTTCGGCTCACGGATCAAGCCTGATTACAACAAAGACGCGTCTAGTATATATTTATACTTCTCACTGATCGGCTTGGTCCGTTGGCTGTCGGCCAAGAGAGGATGTGACCCGGCTCATTTAAAAATAATTTTGAATCCTGGAAAAGGAACACATGGACGAGTGCTGGGACGACCGGTTAGTGACTATACACGGGGGTACACACATTTAAAAAGGCCAGACAACTCCGTGCACGGATCAAGGTAAGAGATTCTTTTGTTCTTCCTTGTTGGCCGCGTGGTTTTGACGGTCATCTGTGAAAACGCTTTCGGCGTTTAAGACCAGGACCGAAGATAAACCACGGGAAATTGTGGTTTTGACGGTCATCTGTGAAAACGCTTTGGGCGTTTAAGACCAGGACCGAAGATAAACCATGGGAAATCAGACTTCTAGATTTACTAAGGAAAAGTCAGGGAAGACTGCAAATGGGAAAGAAATACCCCCCGATAGTCCATTAGGTCGGAAGTTAAGTCTATGGACGGACAGTTGTAGAACGAAGGACTTAAAGAAAGAGACCATGATAAAATATTGTTGTTTTATATGGACCAAAGAACCTATCCGCGCCCCCTCGGTAGTTTGGCCCGAGTATGGGTCTGATGAAGACTGGGTGTGTCAAATCCTAAATGTATATGTTAACAGAAAACAACCGTTTGACCCAGAGGAGAGCAAATATGCCGCCGCCTGGTTGGCGGGCGACGGCGAGAGTCCCACGCATCTCTATCCTCTGATTCCCCAAACAGACCCGAGGAAGCCCCAGAAGTCTTGGGACATCCTCACCGACGGTTTGCCACCGTCTTCCCCGCCCCCGTATATACCACCCGCGCACGACCAGGCGTCCAGCGCGGACCTCCCTCCTGCGACGGATAATTCCGAGTCCCAGCAGGCTACGACCAGTGAGGAAGGGACTGCTGGGGGGGGGGGCACAGGAGGGGGCACAGAACTCACCCCAGGCACTAGGAAATCAGTCCGACTCGAGATGCGGAGAGGTCGAGAAGAGGGATTGAGAGCTGGGAGGAGTGACAATATTGAACAGCTGAACCCCTTACGAGAGGTGCCTTTTGGGAATGAACGGACCGGGTTCGTAGTACAACCTTTAAATTCTGGGGATATCCGGCAACTCTGTAATGAACTACCCCGTCTACTGGACGACCCCGTCAGTGTGGGAATACAACTGGACCAATTTCTGGGGCCCAGTATATACACATGGGCTGAACTGCAGGCCATGATGAGAATACTATTTAATTACGATGAAATTGTTATGATCCGGAATAGTGCAATGGCCATTTGGGATAGGGAGCATCAGGACGGCCCTCAGCGTGGAGAGCAGAAGTACCCCTTAGAGGACCCCCGGTGGGATCATAACGACGCGGGGGGACGAGCCAATATGACAGACCTCAGAAGCCTTATAATCAGGGGGATCCAAACCTGCGTGCCCAAACAGCGGAATTTAGCAAAAGCATTTGAAGTTGGACAGAAAAAGGATGAATCCCCGAGTGAGTTTTTAGACCGTTTGCGGGAGTCCATGCGAAAGTATTCAGGTTTAGACCCCGATGGGGAAATAGGCAAGAGCATGCTTAAGGTGCACTTTGTGACTAAGTCATGGCCTGACATTCAGAAGAAATTACAGAAAGTGGAGGATTGGGCTGAAAAGGATGTTGCAGAATTATTACGGGAAGCACAGAAGGTGTACGTTCAGAGGGATGTAATAAGGGAGAAACATAAGACAAAAATGATAGTGGCAGCCGTACGGGAAGCTTGTAAGTCCACCGGAATGGGGGAGGGAGATTATGGGGTGGAAAGAGGAACGTCGAAGAAAAGTTGGAGAGGGAGAGAAGCGAGACGGGGCAGAAGTGAGAGAGGAGGATCTTATGGAATTGAGCGCCCTCAGAATACCGGATGTTACCATTGCGGGAAACTGGGACACTTCAAAAGGGATTGTCCCGAGTTTAAAAGGGTAAAAGAAGGGATGTATGAAATGGAGTGTGAACAAATGGATTAGGGAAGTCAGGGGAGGATCGGAACACGGGCCTACTAAGAACCCCTGGTAAATTTATGGGTGGGCCCATTTAGACATGATGTTACCTTCGAAGTTGACACAGGCGCTGGCAGGTCCTCAATTCCCCTCCATCCGAGGGGGGTTGGCTTCCAAGCTAAAACATTAAACATTTCAGGAGTTAAGGGTGGGGTTTTTAATGCGAAAATATTCGAACCACAACCCTTGCGGCTGGAGGAGGAGGAGCTCCAGATGGAACTCCTTCACCTCCCCCATCTTCCCTATGGGTTGTTGGGACGGGATTTGATAGTCCGTTTCGGATTGCGAATAGAAGTGGGAGAAGAGGAAGAATTAGCCGTTACCATGTCATACCTTAGTGAGTCCCGATTGACAGAGATAGACCCTAGGGTTTGGGTCGCCAAAGGGAACCGGGGGGGACTCGCAATTCGACCTGTGGAGGTAAAATTAAAGCCCCAGAGCCCCGACGTCAGAGTGCGCCAATACCCCATCTCTTGGAAAGGGAGGCAGGGCCTGAAGACAGTTATGGAAGACCTAATAAAAGATGGATTGGTAGAGCCCTGTATGTCACGATACAATTCCCCCATACTGCCGGTCCGGAAGTCGGATGGGAGCTACCGAATGGTCCAAGACCTAAGGGAAGTAAATAAAATTGTCCAAGTACGGCACCCTGTGGTACCGAACCCATACACTATTCTGGGGCGAATCCCCCCGGACCACGGCTGGTTTAGTGTTATAGACTTAAAGGATGCCTTCTGGGCGTGTCCCCTGGACAAGGACAGTAGGGATCTTTTTGCTTTTGAATGGGAGGATCCTGATACTGGCAGAAAACAACAGTACAGGTGGACCGTACTCCCCCAAGGATTCACTGAGTCCCCGACTCTGTTCGGGCAGATTCTGGAACAATTATTGGAGGGACTAACCTTGTCCCTGGCCCTTAAGCTTATACAATACGTGGACGATCTCCTTTTATCCGGACCGGTGGAGGAGGACGTCCTACTTGGGACTAATGCCCTGTTAAATTACCTAGCTGAGAAGGGGTTAAGAGTGAGTCAGAAGAAGCTCCAATATGTCGAGAAAGAGGTTAAGTACCTAGGACACTTGATAAGCCAGGGACAGAAACGAATAAGTCCGGAAAGAGTGCGGGCAATAATCGAACAAGGCCTCCCAACGACCAAGAGGGAGTTGCGGAAGTTCTTGGGACTCTTAGGCTATTGTCGGTTATGGATAGACGACTATGCCCCCCTTACTAAAGACTTGTACCTAAAACTCATTGAGAAGGCACCCAACAGAATAAAATGGGAGGAGGAGGAGAAAAAGTTAATTGAAATCCTAAAAGGAAAATTGATGGCCGCACCTGTTTTAAGCTTGCCGGATTTTAGTAAGACATTTCGCCTCTTTGTGAACTCCAGAAAGGGAACCGCTCTTGGAGTATTGACCCAGGACTGGGGGGGTAAAAGGAAGCCCGTGGCTTTCCTGTCAAAAAGTCTGGATCCAGTCTCCCGAGGGTGGCCGGAGTGTGTCCAAGCGGTGGCAGCCACGGCAAAGCTGGTAGAGGAAAGCAGGAAGTTGACTTTCGGGGCCCCCTTGACGGTCACTACTCCCCACCAGATTAGAACTATCCTGAATCAGAAGGCCGGGAGGTGGCTGACTGACTCGAGAATTCTGAAATATGAAGCCATACTGTTAGACCGAGAAGACCTCCGAATAGAAGTCGGGGGCTGCCAGAACCCGGCGGACTTTCTTTGGAAAGGGGAAGGGGAGGAGGAACTGGAACACTGCTGTTCAGACATAATAGAGTACCAGAGTAAAGTGAGGGAAGATCTGAGGGATACCCCCTTACATGCAGGAAGGCGGTGGTACATTGATGGGTCCTCTCGAGTGATAGATGGGAAGAGACACAACGGTTATGCAGTCATTAGTGAGACTGGTTGGGAATTAGTGGAAAGTGGACGGCTACCGAATGCCTGGTCCGCACAAACGTGCGAATTGTACGCCTTGCACCGGGCTCTGAGGAATTTAAAGGGAATAGCCGGGACAATCTACACTGACTCTAAGTATGCCTTTGGGGTAGTACACACCTTTGGGAAGATCTGGAAAGAAAGGGGAATGATAAATAGTAGAGGAAAGGAGTTGGTCCATGAGGAACTAGTAGCCATGATCTTGGAGGATTTGTTGCTGCCACAAGAGATTGCTGTAGTACATGTGAAAGGACACCAGAAAGACGTTAAAATAGAGACCCTGGGGAATCACTTGGCAGATGAACAGGCAAAATTGGCTGGGATGGGGAAGGAAGCAATAAACTGCCTGGTAAGGATTCCACAGATATCCGAAATTACCGAAGTGCCCACGTTTACTGACAAAGAAGAAACTCTTCTCGCGTCTCTGGGGGGTACAAAGGATAGGGAAGGCAAGTGGACCTTACCCGATGGCCGCCAGCTACTAAATCGAACGTTGACGCGGGACATTATTGCCCGTTTACACCAAGGGGGTCACTGGGGCGCCCAGGCACTGTGTGGTGCCTTCCTGCGCCGATATGCTCACCCTGGTCTGTACACGGTAGCCAAGCAGGTCACAGGAGATTGTATAACATGTCGAAAGATTAACAAAAGGGGGCTGCGGCAGCATGCAAGACAAGGGGGTAGGAGTCCGGCCTATAGGCCGTTTGAGTATATCCAGGTAGATTACACTGAGCTCCCCCCTATAGGTCGCCTGAAGTATCTATTAGTAGTGGTAGATCACCTGACAGGATGGGTGGAAGCTTTCCCCACTACCACGACAACGGCAACTCAGGTTAGCAAGATTCTACTCGAGCAAATCATCCCACGATTTGGGCTACCCCACGCTATTGACCTTGACCAGGGGAGCCACTTCACCTCGACCGTCCTCCAGAATGTAGTGCAAGCAATGGGGATTGACTGGGATTTGCACACCCCCTGGCATCCCTTCTCCTCGGGCAAGGTCGAAAGAATGAACCAGACCATCAAAAAGCAGCTAACCAAGCTCACTAGTGAAATCGGCCTGCCTTGGACCAAATGCCTACCCCTTGCCCTGTTGCAAATTCGCACCCAGCCAAGGCGGGATTTGGGCGTCTCCCCTTTCGAAATGTTATTTGGCCTCCCGTTCCATGGGCCGAAGGGGGAACCTCCTGTATTTGAGTCTCGGGATATGTTTGTGCAAAAATATGTGGTGGCTCTGGGGTCTGCTCTATCTCGTTTACGCCAACAGGGACTTTTGGCACAGACGCCGCCCCTCGAGTTTGCGGTGCACACCGTCAAGCCGGGTCAGTGGGTCCTGATTAAAAGCTGGAAGCAACGTACCCTCGAACCAACTTGGGACGGTCCCTTCCTGGTACTTTTGACGACCGAAACGGCTGTCCGTACGGCCGAAAAGGGCTGGACACATTACACTCGAGTCAAGGGACCAGTGCCACAACCGACGGAGGACGAACGAACCTCTCTGACAAAGGCATCTAAGGAACAGAGACTCTGAGAACGAACTAATCGGACTTTGGCGAGTCTAAAGGAACTGTGCCCTCAGGCTACGGGTGTCGCGACAAAATGCGGTCAATCGTATTGTTAACTTGCTATGCCATTGTCCTTGGGCTGGGTCTTTGTGTGCGTGTTACCCAATTTGGCCTCCGGATGAAACAAATAGAGGACCGTCAGTGGTTCACCATCTCCGTGCTTGCCAACCAATCAACACAGACATTTAGCTTAGACCTTTGTGAGTTGGTGCCCTGTAGGAATAAAAGTCAACTGAATCAAACTAAGCAGAATCTATAGAGAGAAAGGGGGTTCCAGGGTCAGACGTTAGTATTACAATTGTATGGTAGGGAAGGCCTAAGTAGGCTTCCAGCCCCCGGGGTCCAGGCTATGGTGTCAGTTGTCCGTGATCCCATCACCCCTGGACGGGATTGTGGGCAGAATCAGTGCAATCCGCTTTATCTGACCATAAAGAACTTGGAAAAGAACGAGGCGAGACTTAATAGAACAATACTGGGTATTAGAGTTGGGGGCCAGGCAGGATGGGGGGGGATGCAGCTGTGCTGCACGTATATCACGGTCATTGAAGCTGAGTCTGGGGGCTCATCCACCACTGATAAGCAGGAAAAGATTAGAATAATTGAGACGACGGATTTGGAAAAGACCTTTGAAATAGAAACGGGATACGGGGAGGCGAATGCCTGGATGGAATAGGTCAAATATACTGTGAGGAGCATGAAAAAGAGTGATTGCTACGCATGCACGAGTGCCCGCCCTAACCCTCAGGTGGTCCCATTCCCGCTGGGATGGGAGAAATACCCACGAGCCATGGACTGCATGATAAGGCTGTACCAGGACCGAGAGGCCTGGAACGACCCCACTTGTCGACCCTTGAGTTTGAAGTTTCCCCCCGTCAGGTCTGAGGGGGCGCCCCGCCCGCCATCATTCTCAGGGGTAACTGGTACGCACCAGGCCTGCGTCTCTCGGACGGGACTACAGTGGGACGACGATGTGGGGACATTGACAAGTGCAGCGGATCAATCCGGCTGGTCAATGAAACTACCGGGGGCGGGAATTACTCCCACATTCATGTACCTAGGGCAGACCTCTGGTGGTACTGTGGTGGGAGGGTTCTGCGACCGACCCTGCCCCAAAAATGGACGGGCACTTGTGCGATCGTTCAATTGGCCATCCCATTCACCCTGGTATTCGAAAAACAAGAGCAACCCCGTTCTAGTGGAAGAACTGAGAGAGCTTTGGAGACCTCTTTCGATGATAACATATATTTAGATGCCATAGGGGTCCCCAGGGGTGTTCCTGACGAATACAAGGCGAGGAACCAGATAGCGGGGGGTTTTGAGTCGTCACTGTTCTGGTGGGTAACCATCAATAAGAACGTGGATTGGATTAATTATATTTACTACAATCAGCAGAGGTTCATTAATTATACCTGGGATGCAGTGAAAGGAATAGCAGAACAACTGGACGCCACTAGTAGGATGGCGTGGGAAAATAGGTTGGCCTTAGACATGATGTTGGCAGAGAAGGGGGGTGTTTGTGTCATGATAGGCACTCAGTGCTGCACTTCCATCCCCAACAACACAGCCCCTGATGGGTCCATCACCCGCGCCCTGGATGGACTCACCACATTGGCGGACGAACTTGCCGAAAACTCGGGCATCGACTCTGGCCTCACGGACTGGTTGGAAGCTTGGTTCGGTAAATGGACGGGGGTGGTCGTTCCCTTTCTTGTCTCATGTATAGTGGTGGCAGGGGTACTCACTGCCCTTGGGTGTTGCGTTATTCCCTGTGTCCGGGGATTAACTCAACGACTGATCGAAACCGCCCTTACTAAGAAGGATGTTCCCTATGGGCAGGTTGAACGAATAAATCTCGAGATGGAACAACGTGAATCCCTCTTGGGCGGGGGTAGTATTAGAGAAGGGCAGTTTGATGAACAAGCTCGGGAGTTATTAAATGCCCTGGAGAAGAAACTTACGGTTGAAAAATTACAGGCCGTAAGAAAAGACACGGGGGATTTGTAGGGGGTAGTGTAATTTTTAAACGGTTAGCTGCCTTTTAGTCTTTTCTACCTCATAGTAAACACAAGCAGACACTCGAAACTGTTGCCGGACCTCCCCCACGTTTATATGAATGAAACAGTTGTAACAGCTTTCCTCGATAGATGAGAGGCCGCCCTTAACCACAGTTGTACAACATCATCCATATAAGGGAAGAACGGGAAGCTCAAACACTGATTGGCCAAGTGAATAATAAAATAATCCCAGGCACCAGAACCCAAATAAGGAAAACAGTGGGGAATCCGAGCACTCGTTGGTCAAGACAGCAGTAGTAGACCCAGCCCACATATACATGTATATAATGTGTGGAGATTACTATGCTTGTGTGTGTGTACCTTTGGGAACAACACCCGACTTTGAAAAGTTGAATGAAAAAGTTTTGGACAGACTCCTCCGTGTCTTTGTTCCTGGGAAGGGAAATAAAAAGTGCCGTAGATGGGGCTGGACAGCCACTTATCTCGCACACCGTGATGTTATGCTGCAGCTGTACAGAGCCCTGGTAAGACCCCACTTGGAATATTGTGTTCAGTTTTGTTCCCTTCATTGCAGGAAGGATGTGAAAGCTTTAGAGAGGGTAAAGAGGAGATTTACCAGGATGCTGCCTGTACTGGAGGGCATGTCTTATGAAGAAAGGTTGAGGGAGCTAAGGCTTTTCTCATTGGAGTGAAGGAGGGTGAGGGGTGACTTGGTAGAGGTGAACAAGGTAATGAAAGTCAGAGATAGAGTGAATAGAGAGAGAGAGATTTTTTACCCTCATATAAATAGTTATTACAAGGGGGTATAATTTTCGGGTGGTTAGTGGATGGTTAAGGGGAGATTTCAGAGGTAGGTTCGTTTCATACAGAGTGGTGGCTGAGTGGAATGCACTGCCAGCGTGGCGGTAAAATTAGATGTATTAGGGACATTTAATATACTTCTGGATAGACACATGGATGATAATAAAACGAAGGGTATGGAGTTAGAGTCGAAGAGACGTACAATATGGAAACAGACACTTCAGTCCAACCTGTCCATGCTGACCAGATATCCCAACCCAATCTAGTCCCATCTGCCAGCACACGGTCCATATCCCTCCAAACCCCTACTATTCATATATCCATCCAAATACCTCTTAAATGTTCCAGTTGTACCAGTCTCCACCACATCCTCTGGCAGCCAATTTCATACACATACCACCCTCTATATGAAAAAGTTTCCTCTTAGGGCTCTTTTATATCTTTCCCCTTTCATCTATAACCTATGCCCTCTAGTTCTGGACACCCCAAACCCAGGGAAAAGACTTTGTCTATTTACCCTATCCATGCCCCTCATAATTATGTAAACCTCTATAAGGTTACCCCTCAGCCTCCGATGTTCCAGGGAAAACAGCCCCAGCCTGTTCAGCCTCTCCCGATAGCTCAAATCCTCCAGCCCTGGCAACATCCTTGTAAAACTTTTCTGAACCCTTTTAAGCTTTCCAATATCTTTCCGATAGTAAGGAAACCAAAATTGCACGCAATATTACAACAGTGGCCTAACCAATGTGTTGTACTGTCGCAACATGACCTCCCAACTCCTGAACTCAATACTATGAGCAATAAAGGAAAGCATAACAAACGCCTTCTTCACTATCATATCTATCTGTGACTCCAGTTTCAAGGTGCTATGAACCTGCACCCCAAGGTCTCTTGGTTCAGCAACACTCCCTAGGACCTTACCATTAATTGTATAAGTCCTGTTAAGATTTGCTTTCCCAAAATGCAGCACCTCGCACTTATCTGAATTAAACTCTATCTGCCACTTTTATTTTTGGTCTTATGGTTGGATAAAAGATTGGCATGTCATCATGGCCGAAGGGTCTTGTTCTGTACTGTTCTGTGTTCTACGTGTCGGATGGTAAACTGGGTAATAAGCTCAGATCAGTGTAAAAGGTTATGGCTTTCAAGAGGAGCTGGTCAACTGGACAGAAAATTGGGCTTGATGGTAGGAGACAGAGGGTGGTGGGAGACATGTTGTTTTTCTGACTAGAGGGATGTGACCAGCGGTGGAGTGGGTCCACTGTTGTTTGTCATTTGGATAAATGGTTTGGATGGGAATATTGTTAAGTAAGTTAAATAAGTTTTTTGGGTGACACAGAAATTGGTGGTAAACAGGACACTGATGAAGGTTATCTGTGATACAACAGGATGAACAGTACTGCTGGGATAGTGGGCTGAAGAATAGCAGATGGAGTTTAATTAGATAAAGGTGAAGTGTTCCATTTTGCTGAAACAATCCAGGGCGGGACTTGTACAGTTAATGTTCGGGCCCGAGGTAGTGTTGTCAGTCTGTGACCCAGGGATGCAGGTACACAGTTCTTTGAAAGTGGTGTCACAGGTAGACAGGCTGGTGAAGTAGGCGTTTGTTATGGTTACCTCCATTGGGGAGAGCATTGAGAGTAGGATTTGGGGTGTCATGTTGTATCTGTACAAGACATTCGTCAGGTCACCATAAAAGCATTGTTGATCAGTGGGAAGAACTCATCTGGTTCACTGACCTCCTTTTGTGTAGACCATCTGACTTTTTAACCTGGCCTGGCTAACATGTGACTCCAGACCCATTGCAGTATGGCCAACTCTGAGCTGTCCTCTGGGTAATTAAAAGTGACACCCACATCCCATGAATGAATAAATAAAAATACATATGTCCCTCTCTACCTCTGCAAACCCCTCCAGCTGCAGCAATCCGCACTGGTTTTGTAACATCGTTCAGGCCCTGACCACTCTCCGTAACACTCTTACCAACTCCGGCACCTTCAACTCTCCCTGTTCCTTTTGTGACATTGAACCCTGACAACGATTACCCTTCCCACTGCCCAACTCCTGCTAGCAGACCCTTTGCAATCCCTTTAACACTTACTCCTAAAACACTCTCTCACTTCAGGATTTTAAGTACTTTTTGGTGATCTTCTAAGCCTCATAATCTAATATGATCCATTTTGTCCTGAGTGAGGGGCCGGTGGGAATTTCTTGCTGAGGTTTTGTCTGTTTCAGTGGAATGTTCTTTTGTTGAGTGATTTACACTGTCCTTTCAAATGTTTTCCACTGTTCATTTATCGGCACAGATTTCAGTCTGTTTAGCCCATTTAACTTGGTCAGTTCTCCTCTCAAACCCATGCCATTGGCTATTTTTGTTTCTAGTTGTAGCATGTCCTTTCTGTGATTCATTTTAAAACTTTATATTTCATAAACTGCACTTTATCACAGTTTCCCGAAGGATCTCTCCAGGTGACATTACTCATTCACGAAGTTCCCTCACACAAAGGTAGCTCTGAGATAGTTATGTCCGTAGCCAGTTGCACAATTTGTTATTCAAAGAAACACTGAAAAAAATTCTCTGAACTACTCTTCCAATTCACTGTTGTTAGTGTGACTGTCCCAGATTATGGGAATATTGAAGTTTCCCAAAATTATCACAAAGCGTTTGTTTAAAAATTCCAATGAGTTCCTGTTTAATGCAATGATGAGCAATGGAATGCTGTTCGGTGGCTAAAACTGTTCTGCTGCTTGTGTCCTTGGCAAGCAGTAGCCAGAATTTATATTCAGACTGACTCTACTTCATGATCTGAGGTCAAATGATTTCTTTGTACTGCCTTTCTTATCTATTATTGTTAGCGTTACCCATTTTGCCTGAGTTTCCACAAGGTTGTGATCCATTGAATATTTATGCCCACCTTTTGTTCGCCCTGTAACCACGTCTCTCTGGTGTCTAAATTTCTTTTATCTCTGTGTCACAAATCAATCTACCTTATTGAAGAGAGTTTAAAATCACACAACACCAGGTTATAGACCAACAGGTTTAATTGGAAGCACACTAGCTTTCGGAGGGACGCTCCTTCATCAGCTGATAGTGGAGAGCTCGATCGTAACACAGAATTTATAGCAAAAATTTACAGTGTGATGTAACTGACATTATACATTGAAAAATTGATTGTCTGTTAAGCCTTTCATTGTTGAGAATAGAGTGATAGTTTCACTTCTGTCATGTGTAAATCACAAAACATTTTTTTTAAAGTTGCATTCTAGGGTTAGCTGTTAACAATGGTGAGAGGTAGACAATATGTTGAAGGTTTTGGCCCCCTGTGTTCTCTGTCTATGCCCTGATATTAAGATTTATTCTAATCTAAAAAGTGAGATAAGAGTTTGACATAAATTCATGCAGTTTTTAAGCTCAGAGTTCTACATGAATGCATGTAGTTTTTGAACAAAGTACAATGTAATCCTGCAAGTACAAATTCACCCCACAAAATATATATATGTGTCAGTGGGTCTTTGTCTGTCTGTGTGTGTCTGTCTGGGGTGGGGGTTGTGAGTGCGAGAAAGTGTGTTGTAGTGAGTGCAGAGTGTCTTAGGTCTGTGAGGGGGTGCATGTGTGAGTGTGGGAGTGTGTGTGTCTTTTAGGGTGTGTGTGGGTGTCTGTGTGCGCGTCTGTGTGTACCTGTGTCCATGTGTATGTGAGAGTGCAGGATGTGTGTAGGAATATCTGTGCGTGTGTAGTGCAATGGTGATCACCTGTAATGTGACATGAACCCAAGGTCCTGGTTGAGGCCCTCCCTATGGGTACCGAACTTAGCTATCAGCCTCTGCTCGGCCACTTTTCCCTGCTGCCTGTCCCGAGGTCCACCTTGTAGGATGGTCACACGATGGTCCGAAGCTGAATGTCCTGGACCACTGAAATGTTACCCAACTGGGAGGGAACCCTCCCGTCTGTTGATTGTTGTGCAGTGCCCATTCATCCGTTTTCGTAGCCTTTGCTCGGTTTCCCCAATGTACCATGCCTCCGGGCATCCTTGCCTGCAACGTATAAGATAGATAACGTGGGCTGAGTCACATGAGTACCTGCCATGTACAAGGTGGGAGGTTTTCCCACATGTAATAGTGGTATCTATATCCACAATCTGACACGTCTTGCAGCGTCCACCCGGACAGGGTTGTATGGAATTGTCCTGAGGGCCATCCGCTTTATCCTGGATTACAACGTCTTCACTGTCCACTATGCCACCCTCCAGCCTTTCCAGCACATCACACATGGCTATCAATGGTACAAATATCTTTGCTCGGGGCTCCACAATATTCTGTGATACACTTAATCAGGCTTTCCATAGCTTTATGTTTTAAAAACCTCTATAACATGCACTCTTTTCAAGTCATAGAGATGTACAGCATTGAAACAGACCCTTCGGTCCAACTGGTCGATGCTGACCAGAAGATGTAAATAAATCCATCCCATTTACCAGCATTTGGCCCATGTACTTATTATGATATTATTCATGTACGCATCCAAATACCTCTTAAATGTTGTCATAGTATCAGTATCTGCTACTTTCTCTCTCAGCTCATTACATACACACACCATGGTGTGCATAAAAAATCTGTCCCTTCAGTGCCGTTTAAACCTTTCTCCTTTAACCTTAAACCTATGCTCTCTAGGTGTGGACTCTCGAACCCCTGGGAAAAGACCTTGACTGTTTACCCAATCCATATACCTCATTTTTATGTAAACCTCTGTCAGGTCACCCCTCAGTCTCCGATGCTCCAGAGAATATAACCCCAGCTTTTTCAACAACAACCCTGGCAACATCTTGTCAATCTTTTCTGAACACTTTCAACTTTCACAACATCCTTCCTATAGCGGGGATACTGGAATTGCAGAGAACTCCAAATGTGGTCAAACGTATTACTCTTGTTCCCTGAGTTCCCCAGTCTTTGTCCACAATAAGTTCTGGAGTAAAAAATGTGGTCAATGTCTTTGACATAGCCTGCTGTTCCACACATCAGTGGACTCATTGATTTTTAAGGGACAGCATTGTGTCTCAAGTTACTCTTTTACTCAATATATTTATACAATCTCTTTTGGATTCTCTTTATCATTCTCTGCCAAGGCTATTGCATGTACACTTTCTGCAATCCTGATTTCTACCCAAAGTGTATTCCAACAGCCCCTGTATATCCTCAGGGATTCCCTTGATCCAGATGGCTATACCTGACATGTGCCCCCTTTTCCTTGACCGAGACCCTCAGTAGACAGCCAATGTTTCCTAATGCTGTCAGCATTGACCTGCACACAAACAGGAAAATGCTGGCGCTGATCGCTCAATTTATCTCACTTTTAAAATATTCTCACTTGCCTGACTTCCCTTTCCCTGCAAATAGACTCCCCAATCACCTTTTGAGTGTTCCTAGCTAATATTATCAAGATTAGTCTGGCCCCATTCTATAACTTGAACCTGTGGACCAGCCCTGTCCTTTTCCATCGCTGTTTTCAAACGAATAGACTTGAGTCACTTTGGCAAAATGCTTTCCCACTCACACCTCAGTCCCTTTCCCTACCTTGTTATCCAAGGGGAGGTCAGGTTTTGCCCCTTTCTCTTTTCAGGCCATTTACATATTGATTGCGAGTTTTCTGGAACGCAATTACCAAATTCCTCTCTTCCAAACAATGAACACTGGCAGTCCAAGACTAGGTTTGGAAAGTTTAAAAACCCCAACCATAAACAGCCCTATTATTATGATTGATATTTGAGATCTCCTGATATGTTTGTTCCTCAGTCTGCCACTGATTATTCGGGGTCAGTAGGACAATCGTGTCAGAGTGATGACCCATTCTTATTTCTCAGTTCCACTAACATAGTGTCACTGAGTGATCCCACAGGAATATCCTCTCTAGGTACTGATGTAATGATTCATGCAATGAAAACCCACCACCACACATCCTCTCTTGCCTCCCCTTCGATGCTTCCTGTTGCATCTCCACCTTGAAACAATGAACTGCCAGCCCTGTCCCTCCCTCAGCTGTGTTTCTGTAATAACTATAATATCCCAGCCCCATGTTCCAATCCATGCCCTGAGTTCATCTTCCTTAGCTGTCAGGCCCCTTGCATTGAAATAAATGCAGTTTGGAAATCAGTTCCCCATCCCCCATTTCCTGCTATGTTCTTGCCTGCCTTGTCTGCAGAAATTGCTGTCTTTAACTCGTGCACCAACCTCAATCTTCTTTCTGTTCTTATCACTGTTTAAGGTGCAACACCCTGCCAGATTAGATTATATCCTCTCAAGCAGCTCAAACAATTCGCCCCATCAGGATGTGGGTCCCCCTCCTGCTCCCAGTTCAGGTGCCTTCCCCACCCTGTCAACCTGTGCTGACACCTTCAGACATCCAGGGACTTGTCCACCAAGGTCCCGGTGTTACTCAGTTCTCCAGGAGGACCTACCCTTCATGATGTATATCCTTCACTTATGAGACTTCCCACAGTGCATTACCTCACAGTGATCAGAAGTAAACTCCATCTGCCATTACTCAGTGTGTACAACTCTGAGTATGACTAACTTCATCCAGTCTCCCCAACCGTCCCTACCTCTAATTGTCGAGAGAATGCACAACCCTCCCTATTGCTTTAAACTCCTCCAGTCCCTCTCATGGACACCATCTATGTAAATTCTCCTGTTCCTAACTATATTTTCCTCCTGTTCCAATAAACCTTTGTGAACTTTGTGACCTAGTCCAATCTCTGCAGTGCTCTGTATAATCAGCCTCACTGTACCTGGAACCTGGCTTCAATTCCAGCCTTGGCCGACTCTCTGTGTGGACTTTGCATGTTCTCCCCCCGACTGTGTGGGTTTCTTCTGGGTGCTCTGGTTTCCTACCATAGTCCAACATTTGCACGATACATGATTGGCCATCATAAATTGACTGTAGTATTCAGGCAAGTGTGGTTTAAGTGCGTTCACCATGAGGAATGCAGGGTTTATTGAACAGGAAGAGGGATGGCTCTGGTTGGGATACTCTTTAGAGGGGTTGGTGTGGACTTGTTGGGCCTAATGGCCTGTTCCCACACTGTGGAGATTCTATTCAGGTTATTGTCCTGTCCTGTCAACTATCCCTGTCTCTTGAACCTTGCCTCATCCCCAATACTGTCCTTAAATGTGTAATCTCCAACAGTTTCTAAAACATTCATTGGCGATGTAAGCTTCTCTAGTCCTTACAAAGATCGATATGACCGTCACCTCTTCCTGCTTTTAGAACCCTCTCTATAACTATTGTCATTTGTTACGGCACTCTCAATCACTGTTCCATCCTGAAAACCCAAAAAACATTCATATCTCTGTAAACTCATCTGGACTGTCTATACTTCCTTTTGACAGTCCTGTTCGGAGACTTTCTCTATATCAAAAAAGTCATTAAGTGTAGGAAACCCTTATTATTGTAACCTCCCTCCAGCCTTACAGCACTGAGGATCTGTAGAACCTCTTTTCAACCCGACAGCCATCTCTGTGTCTGTAATCTCCTCCACTCCCCATAATACATTCTGTCTGAGCTCCTCTGTACTCCACTAAAGACTCCCTAACACTGTCTGTATCAGTGTAACCTTCTCCAAAAGCACAACCTTCCCTATCTGTGTAAATCCCTTCAGCAGTCCCTATCCCTCTCAGCTCCGTCTAACAATACAACCCTCCATGTTTGTGTATTCACCTTCAGTCCCAACTCACCTCCCTATCTGTGTAACCTTCTCCATGCATTTTTGCTTCAGTCTCTTCAACTGTTCCTGTCAGTGTAATATCTTCCGGACCCGAAAGCTCTCCCTCTCTTTAACTTTCTCAGGCCACACAGCCCTCACTATCTGTGACCTACTCCTGTTGGAGAACCCTCCCTCTGTGAACTGCTCCAACTCTTCAACTCTCCATAATCTCCTGCAGCTCTTCCAGCCCTCCCTCTCTACCAAGCCTCTTCCAGTCCCTAAAACGCTATCAGTCTGTGGAGACTCTAACAACATCTCAATCTGTGTTATCCTCTCAGGTCCCTGCAACACTCCCGATCTGTAGATCCCTCTCCAATGCCTGTGCCTCTCCCGATCCTGTTCCGACAAGACTCATTAACAATGTAACATCCTCCCATGACTATCACCCACCCTGTCAATGTAAGCTCCTCCTGTATCTCTAAACATTTACTCGTCTCCATAACCTTCTGAAGCTCTTACACCCCTATCTGTGTAAACATCACCCTTCTCTCCAACCCTCCCTACCGCAGGAACTTCCTCTTGTTTGTGCTATGCTCCCTTATCTGTGAAACTGTCTCCAACTAATCTTGCTACCCGATCTCTCAAAAAAGATTCCAGATTCCACAGCCTCCATGTCTAAATAACCCCCAGAACCTAAGCCTTCCTATATCTATAAACATCTTCAGTCACGATGACCCTCCATATCTCTGTTTGTTCCGCCAGATGATACAAACCTCTTTATCTCTGTAATCTGCTCAGCTCCCTAAAACAGTCCCTGTCTGTGTAATCCAGCCCTGTCCGACAAACATCCTTATCTCTGTAAACCTCTCTATCCCTCCCAGCATTCCCAACTCCATGAGCCCGTCAGCCCTACAGCTCTCCACATTTCTGTAACCTCCTGTGGGTCTATGGTCCTCCCACCCTGTGAAACCACCTCCGGTCCCCACGTCCCTCCCAGTCTGAGTCCTCTGCTCCAGATCAGACCATTGCTGTCACTGTAAACATCTCCACTCCTGAAAACTCTTCCTATTTGTGTAACCTCGTTCAGACCCCATACTCCCCAGCTTCCGGAATCCTCTTCCTGCTATTGCAACCAAAACCACATGTTTCTGTAATATCCACCAGTGCTTAAACCTCCCCGACCCAGTAACCTCTTGCAGTCCTAACAAAGCACCTAAATCGTGAAACCTCTCATTTCCCTACAATCCTCCCTCCCTCCCTCCTCAAATGCCTTCATCACCATGAAACCTCACAGTTACTGAAGCCTCCTTTTGGCATTGCAACCCTCCTAATATCTGCAAAATCCTCCTGTCCTGATATTTCTCCCTGACACTGTAATCCCCACCACCCTCCAGTGCCCTTCTGGGGAACAAGACAGAGGAGAGAAGATTTGTAGCGTCTGGACCATATTACAGTGGTAGAATTCTGGAAATTACAGATTTGGTCTAATGTATGTGGTGTGCAGATTATTGGCGAGGACTCTAAAGAAAGGATTTATGACTACTTGGTAAACCATAGTTAAATTAGAGACAGCATGGGTTTGTGAGGGGCAGGTCATGCCTCACAAACCTTATTGAATTCTTTGAGGATATGACAGAATACGTTGATGGCTCATTCAGAAAAGAAGGATGATTGGGATACAGGGAAATCTGTCTGTCTGGATGCAGGATCGGATGGACCAGTGAAGACAGAGTATGGCGGCAGATGGACAGTATTGAGCCTGGAGCTCAGTGACCAGTGGGGTTCTGTAACAATCAGCTCTGGGACTCTGCTCTTTGTGATTTTTGTAAATGACTTGGATGTGGATGTTGGAGAGTGGGTTAGTAAGTTTGCCAATCACACGAAGGTTGATGGAGTGGTGGGGAATGTGGAGGGCTGTTGTAGGTTGCAATGGGACATTGACAGGACACAGAGCTGGGCTGGAAGTGACAGATGGAGTTCAATCTGGAAAAGTGTGAAGTGGTTCATTCTGGAAGGTCGAACCTGAATATAGAATACAGCGTTAAAAGGCAAAATACTTGGCATTGTGGAGGAACAGAGAGATCATGGCGTCCATGTCCATAGATCGCTCAAAGTTGCCACGCACGTTGAAAGGGTTGCTAAAAAGTCATATGTTGTGTTGGCTTTTCTTAGCAAGGGGATTGATTTCAAGAGCCTTGAGGTTTTACTGCATCTTTATAGGGACCTGGTGAGACCACACTTGGAATATTGCATGGGTTACAAATCTTCCCGTCTAAAGCATTTCGGTTGTGCAAGTATCGTAGCAATATGGGTTGGTTTACAATGGTCCCCATGCTGGGCAGGTAGTCCAGTTTATGGAGTGTAAAAATGTGTTGCTGGAAAAGCGCAGCGGGTCAGGCAGCATCCAAGGAGCAGGAGAATCGACGTTTCGAAGGGCTTAAGCCTGACCTGCTGCGCTTTTCCAGCAACACATTTTTAAGCTCTGATCTCCAGCATCTGCAGTCCTCACTTTCTACCAGTTTATGGAGTACTCCACTAGCATGGTCTGCACAGCTCTCCATTCTGGATAGTTCCTTGTCCCAGCTTACGGTGTTTGGGTTGGTTCTGTGAGGCAGATTCGGATTTTGATGTAACGAAGCATTTCAACTGATCTGCCAATGTTTTCATTTGATGTTCTCATTTTTGTGATTGGACCCACCATTGTCTCACTTCTCCAGTTATTCTCACTCCCCTGTCTCCTTATCCATATTTTCACAACAAGTTATCAGTTAATTAATTGTTTGTTTTTCTGTATCGTTCCCTGGTGTTTTATTTTTGGTTTCTGAGTGTATCGAATGCTGACATTGTGAAGCTCTGAAAGAATGAAATAGTGTGTATTGGGCAGTTGTTCACTTCCCGATGTGTCTCATGTGCTTATCTATGTTGGACAAGGAGTTCCAGTAGCTTTGAGAGATGTGCCTGTCCACCCACGAACTGTGTTTGTCGCTCTCAGCTGTCCGTGCAGTCAGTAACACGAGGGAACCCCTCGACAATCATTATAAAGGACAAGGTATCCAACTTGTAACTGAGGATTTTCTGACTGTCTCCTGTTATTGAAACATTAGTTGATGGGCTGGGGATGGTTTGCAGGAGGTCGAGCTGTGAGCTGACTCTCACATTCAGAGAGACCTGATGATTTGGTGACCCAAATCTGGATGGAGCATTGCGACTGCAGTTGCAGCATCTGGGTCTGTAACATGAAAAACAAAAAATGAGCAGAGATTCAGAGAAGGAAAACTCTCAAACCCTGGAGTGAGTGTGTGGGAAAGGAATCTGCCAAATCTGGCTGTGTCTTAACGTAGGTACACACGCCCTCTCGCTCTACCCCGACATACACCCATGCACCTCTCCGTCTCCTCCCAGCGCACACTCACATTCCCCTCACTCATACCAATAAATCATATTTTGTCAAAAATATACAATTTGTATACAGTCAGTCAATGCGGTATTTTATAAACTCATACTTTGCAAATAAAATCTGTCTGACTCCAGGAGAAGAAAAAGACAGACTCGAAACAAGACCTCACGCCTGTATAACATAGTCTGTCCGGAGGGGTCCCTTCCTTCACATCGTTAGTACCTTAAGTTATCTCCAGGCAGTGACTTGAAATAAATTCTCAGGTTTGCATATTAATCTATCAAAACCTGCACCTCCATTCTAACGGATAAAAGGTTTGGGAGACATCTTCGATGTGTTAAATTCACGTGCATGTGTTGTCCAACCCTTTGATCTTTTCCTTATAAATTATATGTCTAAGGTCTTCTGCTCTCACTAACACCTGATGAAGGAAGAGCGGGACCAGAGCTTGTGTTTTTCAAAATAAAACTGTTGGACTATAACCTGGTATCTTGCCATTTCTAACGTTGTCCAACCCAGTCCAAACCAGCACCTCCATATCATAGCTTTTGTTCATTAGCGCCTCTCCAACAAAATACATTTTCCTTATCACATTTGCTTTTGTTTTGCATATTAATCTTTTGTGAGGCACATTATGCAATGCCCACTGGATGTCCAGAACGAAGACATCTATAGGATCCCCTTCATTCACCATGTTTGTCAGATTATTTTTTTCAAAACATAAGTCAGAAAAAACAAACCTGATTTATCCTTCAGTAAATCATGTTGGCTGCAATGGATTGTGGTTTGATTTGAACATTTCCTGTTATTAATTCCTTAATTACTGATTCGAATAATTTGTTGTCAATTCCCAACAGTTTGTTCATCACTTTTCTTCCCTAGTGAAGTTGGCTATTCGAAGTTCTTCCCTTTCTATAACCTCGACATTCCCTTTCAATTCACAAGATTGTAAATAATCTGCTACAATTGCTGTGTAAGAGGCGTGAGTGGCTGAATGAACTCATTCTGTTCATTCTTGATGGGCTAAATGTCCTCTTGGTGTTCCTACATTATAGTCTCAATGGGCTGAATATCCTCCCGGTGCTCCTTCATTATCTTCTCGATCTTGCTCCTGTTCCTGCCGCAGCCACTCAAGGATTCAATGTCCTTCTTCTGTTGCTCAGTGACAGGTTTGGGGACTTACGGAATCTCCCTGCTGTTAAGTCACATTTCGAGGGCTGAATTGTGCAGGGGCGACTGGACCTGTATCCCTTTATTTCCCATTCCCTTTTCCGATACTGAGGCTGCAGCTGGGTGTTCTGTCGGTTTTACCCTTTCAAACCTCGGAGCACATCAGTACAATTTAGTGTCTTGCTTGACCGGTTTAAAGACCATTTTACAGTTGATCACATCTCTGTGTGTCTGGAGTCACTTTTAGGCCAGGCCAGAAAAGCATAGAATTTACCAGAACAGAATTCACTTCCATAAAGTACATTGGGGAAGCAAATTGAAGTTTGCAAACGACATTGATTTCATGATGACTGTTACTGACACCAGATTTTAAATCTCGATATTGTATTAGTTGTTTTTTTCACTTCCACCAGCTGCCTGACCATTAGCCTGATCTGGATTAGTAATCCAGTGACATTTACACAGCAGCACCATCTCTACATGGGGACCTATTGGAAACCCCACTGAGCAGGTAGTCAGAATAATCTCCATTACAGCCTCACATGTCATATTCATCTTTAAAGCAAGCATCCATCTATCAAAATGCCTATGTTTCATTCTTTCAAACTCAATATAAGTCTGACCTATTAACTTCTTAATGCTACTGAACTGCTGTCTACATGTCTCTGGTACCGATTCATGAGCACTTAAAATAGCTTGTTTGACATCTTCAGGGTCTCTTGACGACTCGTCTGACACCGGAGCAAATACCTCACTCGGCCTGGCTACCAGTTTAGTCTGAACTAGCATTACCCATCATTACTTGGACCATTCTATCTACCTAGCCAAGTTTTCAATGAAACAAAGAAGGCTTCAGAATCTTTCTCATCAAAATGTGGCAGCGTTTTGACATAGCTGTATGTATCACAAATTCCCTTTTAATCTCCATCCTGTTACTTTGACTTTATTGACTAAATCGTACCTTCGAGTTCAACCTCTCGCTCTTTTAGCTCAACTAAAAACCTTCTGTCTCTTTTTCTCTTTTTCCTCTCTCTTTGCTCAGATACGAACCTTCTCCTTCCCTTTTCTCCGTCTCTCTTCTCTCTTGCTTTCTTTTTCTTCTCTCTCTTTCTATCTTCCTTTGTTTATCTTTAAACTCCATTTTCCTCAATTATAATTTAAGTTTTTCTCAGTCTACTGCACTTGTCTGTTTCTCTGATAAACCTTAGCGTTTGAGTAATTCCCTGATAATTTCAGCTTTACTTTTGTCCTTGGTTAAACGCAAATTTATGTTCTTTGCTAATTCTAAAGGTTTGGCCTTTATTTTTCTTTCTAAACTTCCTTGGAAAAATTGAGAATCATCTTCAAATCCCTCTTAATTTTTTGAAGAACCATTTCTCTCACTTTTAATTTAACCAACCACAAGTCTTCGAAATAGAACCAGTTGTCATACTGACGTTTTATTTAAAGATCTCGGACACCAACGTGCAAATGTTTTAATATACTGTGCATTTTCTTATACCTCAAATCTATTCAAATCTACCCAAATGTCAGTTTGGATCTGCCTAAACCTGTTCAAATCGCGAACGAAAGCCCCCAAACTGTTACAACACAGGATTAACCACTCTCCTAATTTAAACCAGCCACACAGAAAAGGTTCACCTCATGCCGAAATATCTTAAGTGTCGAGATGCAAAGATCCATTTACAGTGTCACTATTTAAAGTAAAATTAACAATTTTGTTATTTAAGTCCAACAGAGAATAATAAAATAAACAACCATTTCGAAATCCCTTGGGTTAAACGTATCTTTTACCTCCCACTCGACAATACTGGTCTGATGAAAAAAAAAACCCGAATAAGGTTACAAAAAAAATAATCATGTTTCAAAACCAGTCAGCTTTGTCGATTCCCCTTTGTAGATTTTGTCTGTAGATTTTACTCACGGTCAGCTTTGATGTTCTGCTGTGCAAACTTCTTATAGACAGGTGCCTTCAGGAAGCTCTTCAACTCGCTGTCTATCTTTGTGGATGTCTTTAGCAGTTCTCCCCCTAAATGTTCAAAATATCCAGTTTCATACCACAACGCATCGGATAATTTCATTGATATTGATGCCATCAAATACCTTATATTTCAATCTCGATTTGATTTCAGTCTGTTGGTGTATAATTTAATCTGTCTGGCTGAATTTGCATTTGATTTTGTTCCATGGCAACTCAGTATCACTATTGGTTTCACAGACAAATGTTACATTTTAACTTCTTTCAGAACACGTTGTGCCAGCTTCCTGTCTCCCTTAACTTGAAAGTATACCTCTACACCTTCATAACAATATCTTTTTTTTCTGCCCTGCATAGCTTTTCATAAATTTGATCAACTTAGCAAGTTCACACAAATGTATTTTCTGTTCCGAAAAAGACCCATCTTCTCTCATCCTTCCATTACTTATTTCCTTCTTTCCAGTTATCATTAGAATTACTTACAATGTTACTGGCATTCTTCGACAAAGTATTACATTGTGTGTGTGTGTGTGTGTGTGTGTGTGTGTGTATGTATTTCTCTTGTGAATAATCATCTTTTGTTGCACTAAGACGAAAGAAAGAGATGTAATCACACCCATATGAAGGAGTAAAAGTACAACGTTTCCAAGTTTTCTGATATCAAAAAGATGCTAAAAAACTCCTTTATTCATTGATTGGGAAAGTGAACAAATGACGTTCATGGGCCAAACAGAAGTAATTTACTGAACATTTACTAGGGTCATCGAACGACCAGATATTTAATTTTCTCCTCGGAGTTTAAATTCAGCTTTGTTTCAAATCTGAGTTGCATAAATTTTTTAATCAAAATGCTATCATCATCGGTGACAAAACCAGACGTTGTTGGAAATGCTCAGTAGTTTTGCCAGTATCTGTTGTGAGAATGCAGATTGAACATAGCCTAGTGGAATGGGTCTGGGTTGTTTACTTTTTGCCAATAGTGTTCAGCGACGTGCCGGTTAGGTACATTGATCATGGGTAAATGCAGAGGAATAGAGGAGGGGAATGGTGCAGGGTTAGTTACTCTTTGGAGGCTCAGCATGGACGTGCTGTGTGAAATGGCCTGCTTCCTCACTGTAGGAATTCTATGATTCTATGATTTATTCATAAAAAGGGAGGTCGGTGCCAGGATCAAGAATGCCTCCGAGCATGCGCAGGGCATATTGAATTGGGAGGGGAAACAGCCAGCGGGCGTCGTTCACATTGATATCAATGATATAGGTAAGAAGAATGGAAGGTTGAAAGGTCCTGCAAAGAAAGTTCCGGGACAGGTGGGAACTGTACAAAAATGAAAGTGTGCACCTTAACTGGAGGGGCTCCAACATCGTGGAAGGGAGGTGTGCTCGTGCAACTCAGGAGGCTGGGAGCCAAAGCAGCAGGTCAGAAACTGATCAGAAAGTAGATGGTGGTCGAACAAACAAGCAGGGCCAGTACAATGACCATGCTGAGGGAAAGAATCATAACAATTTAAAAATGAGTAGAAAGTTCGAGTAAATGATAGGCTCACTGTTATTGGGGTGGAGAGCCTGTGCATAAAAATATTTTTAAAAAGACATATCAATGGAACTTATGTAAAAAAAAACTTTTAACTAAAAGCGTGCAGTATTTGGAATAAAATTAATGAACTGACAGCTCAAACAGAGATAAATAGATATGGCATGGTGGGGATTACTGAAACGTAATTACAGGAAGGTCAGGACTGGGGTGTTAAATGTCCACGGGTACAGTAGATGGAGAGTCTGCATTGGTCAATGGTCTTGTCAAGGTTGTATCAAGAAATTATATTAACACGTGGGACAAAAATGATGAATCAGTCCGGTTTGAAATAGAACACATTAAAAGAAACCCATTGGGAGGAGCATTTCCAGCCCAGAAACCCCCACCCCGGCAAACTACTTTCAAAGTAGAGAATAGCGTGAACCAGGGAATAATGATGGCTCGAGACAAGGGCACACATGTGATTATGGGTAATTTGAACATGCATATTGACTGGAATAATCAATTTGCAAGGGGAGACACAAAGAACGACTCATCGAATCTATAAGGGATTATTTCTTCGATTAACGTGTCATGGAACCAACAAGAGAACCGTTTTGGTATTCCGTAATAAGGAAGGAGTGATAAATCATATTGTCATAAGGATTATCTTAGAAAGAGTGTCACAGCATGCTGTAGGTTCACATTCAGATTGAAACAGTGAAGACAGTCACATACAAGAGAGGTTTAGTTTTGGGCAATGACAACTTTACTGGCCTGAGGAAGCGATTTGCCCAAGTAGACTTGGCAAAAACATTAAAGTGCAGGACAGTTGATTAACAGTGGTAACTACTTCAGGAGATAATCAAAACACCTCAATTGAACTGCAATCCTTAATGGATAAGGAATTGTAAAAAGATGAAAAGTGATCCATAGCTTAACAAGGAAGTCAACAATAACAAGACAGTGATAATTATCGCCACTGCTCATCCAGATAATGTTCTTGGGACACGGATTCAAATGTTGTCACATTCAATATGAACCTGAAATTAAGAGTCCATTGATGATCATGAAAGCATTGCTCATTGTTAGAAACAGCCATATATTTCACAAGTGTCCTTTAGGGACGGAAACCATCATTCCTACCTGGTTTCACCTATGTATAACTTCAAACTCACACAAATTTGGTTAAATCTTAACTGCCCTCTCGGGATGAACAATAAGTTCTGTCTAACCAAGTGACTCCCTCATCCTATAAATAAATTAAAGAAAAACGCTTGAAATACCAGCAAACGGTTACTAAAAATAACATCAAAATGGCTATGAAACAAAATGTGTAGAAAGCATAAGAATTGAAAACTAACATTTCTCGCAGAAGACAAAAAGGAAAAGAATGTTAAAATTAAATATTGGCGTCTTAGAGGATGAAAACAGCGAGATTAGATTATGTACAGTGTGGAAACAGGCCCTACAGCCCACCACAGTGCAACCCACCCATACCCCTAACCTAACACGACGGGCAATTAAGTACAGCCAATTCACCTGATGCACACATCTTTGGACTGTGGGAGGAAACCCATGCAGACACGGGGAGAACGTGCAAACTCCACACAGTCAGTCGCCTAACATGGGAATTGAACGCGGGTCTTTAGCGCCATGAGGCAGTAGCGCTAACCACTGTGCCACAATGCCGTGAGATGACAGTGGCAAACTCAGAAATAGCATAGGCAAAACCAACGCTTACAGTTTTCACATGGTTTTTAATGTTTCTTTTTTAACGCTGTGAAAGTTTGTTTCCGTTTCAAAAAATTAAACATTTTTTAAAAAAAATAAGGACTTGTGCCTTCATTCCAGAGAGTCTTGTCTGTTTTCTGCTCAGGAGAAGACTTTTCTGCTAGGAATATATTGAAGATGAATATTTATATTGAGTTAATTAGTTAAAGGGTTAATTTTATCAAATTTTTACATGTTTGATGTGTAAATGTTTTTGCTTCCATTTTAACATTATTATCTATAGGTAATGAAAGGTAACATATAAATAAGGTGTTGTGAAAAATCCTGCTTCGAGGCATAATGTTATTTAGGCCACAGAGAGGTTGGAGAGAAGATTTAGAAAAAAAGTACTACCCAGCAAAGCAGTCAGATAAATGGTGACTGTCAGGAAAATTAAGAAGGTACTTCAATGTCTCCGGCGACTATTCCTCTATCAAAAAGATTTTCACTTTTTGGAACAGTTGAAGAAGGTAGTCTTTCTGAGGAAAATGGAAGAGCCATCAGTTATTGGACTGATGGCACGATTTTTATATTAGGCAGTGTTAAAGAAAATTTAGAAGAATTATTGCTACAGTGGGATGTTCAGTCAGAGGCAGCAGCAGGAGATTCTGTGGCAGTGAGCATGAGTTTAGGGTGGTTTGTGCTCGGCTTAAGAATGTCTCTAAACTTTTCAAGCACATTGTTAAAGGTGAGAATGAGTAGTCATAGATTGTTGTACATATTGATAGGAATGACTTTTTAGGGGAAATATTACAGCAGTACAGTGTGAATTTAAGAGGTGAGGGAGATTAAAAATAAAATTTTAAAAGTATTAATTTATGGTTTACTGCCAATGCCAGCCCCAACCGGTGGAGGAACGAAAGGTTAAAGGAGAATAATCAATGGCTGAAGAGCTGGGCTGTAGTTGAGGGATTTAGATTTTGGGAAAATTGGAATTTGTTTTGGAAGAGAAAACACATGTTCAAAAAGGATTGTTCTAATCTAAACTGGAAATCAACCAATATCTTAGTAGGGAGATTTGCTCACTCTATATAGGGAGGCATTATATTGATAGAGAAGGCAAGGGGGTTATTCTAATTGGCAGTGTTAATGGACGGATGATGGAGAAAGTTATGAATGTGAATAGAGCATGTCCATTAGAAACGAAAGGTGAGAGAGTCAGAGTACACAGTAATTCTGAAACACTAAGTTGCATTTATTTCAATGCAAGGGGTCTTATGGGGAAATTTGATGAACTCAGGGCATGTTTAAGAGCATAGGATTGGGATATCATATTTATTACTGAAAGTTGGTGAAGAGGTGCTCAAGTGGATAGTGTGGTGCTGGAAAAGCACAGCAGGCCAGGCAGCACCCGAGGGGCAGGAAAATCGAGGCTTCAGGCAAAAGCCCCTCATCAGGAAAGGGCTGTTGAAGGCCTTTTGCCCAAAACGTTGATTTCCCTGCTTCTCAGGTGCTGCCTGGCCTGATGTGCTTTTCCAGCACCACACGCTCGACTCTAATCTCCACATCTGCAGTCCTCACTTTCGCCTGAGAGATGTTCAAGATTGTCAATTCAACGTTCCAGGTGATAGGTGTCATAGAATGGATAGAAAAAGTGGAGAGGGGGAGGCATGCCGTTTTATATTAAGGGATAAATTACTGGTATTACTGGAGAAGCGATTTCTCAAACATGATCAGGTGAAATACATGGGTAGTGTTAAAAATAAGAAAGTAAAGATCACTTTGAAGAGATTGCACTATATGCTCATTTATGACAAATCGTCCAATCAAAATATATTGATAGAAATTAAATATAAGAGAGGAAAGAGTATGTTGACGTTATTGCACCATATGCTCTCCAACAGTAAGAAATAAATTGAGGAACAGACATGTAGGAAGATCTCGGATATATGTAAGCTTAATAAGGTTGTGGTAATAGGGATTTTAATTTACTAAAGAAATGATTGGGACTACCATAGTGTTAAAAGGTTGAATCATGAAGAATTTGTCAAATGTGTCGAAGAAAATTTTCTTCATCAGTAAGTGGATCATCCTAATCAAGAAGGAGCAAAACGAGACCAGGTTTTGTGAAATAGGCAGGGCAAGTGACTGAAGTGAACATGGGAGAATACTTTTGGGTCTTGCAATCATAACGATTAGTGGAAAATAATACGCCTTCCATTAATATTATCTTTTTCATTGGAGTACCATAATTTTCAATGGCATGGGACAAGGACTGTCCAAGTTTGATGGGAGTAGACTTTTCGCAGGTAAAATAATGTCTGACAAGGGGGAGGCAGTCAACAGACTGACGACGTGAGTTGAGAGGCATAATGTTCCTGTTAGCGTGAGGGTAAAGCTAGTAAGGTTAAGGAACCATGGATGACTAAAGTTACTGAGGTGCCACTCAAAAATAAAAGACATACTTACTTTAGATCCAGACAACTTTATTGAATTGAATCTTTTAATCAATATAAAGAGAGTGGAGCACCATTTTGAGAGAAATAAGGAAAGCCAAAAAGAGATATGAGATAGCATGGGCAGATAAGGTTAATGATAATTCAAAGATATTGTGTAACTACATTAACAGCAAGACTTAACCACGAGAGTAAGGCCTCTCAAAGATCACGAAGGACATCGATGTGCTGAACCCAGGAGATGGGGTATAAAATTATCCCATTCCTGGTGCAGCAGACAGCAGCAAACACACACTACTGCCTGCACCTCGCAATCATCCAGATTGAACTCTGTCTGCTATTTGTCAGCTGATTGACCCATTTGATCAAGATCTTTTTGTAATCTGAGGAGGTCTCCTCAGTTGTTGGCCCCAATCCTTTCTGTGTCATAGCCAATATCATATTCATTCCTTCCCTTACTTGTGAAATCATAACTTTTGATGAACAAGATTATTTTTTACATTTTTATGGACCAGGCCCGACTCCTCCAAACATTTTAATCAGGTCGCCCAGACCGTAGATTTGCTAATTGTTGAAAGTAACTGTATAGTGGATATCCCCAGAGTGAATTAGCTGGTCAGACTGCCGAGTTTTAAACAAAAAGAATTTATTTAAAGCATTAAGTAATGAAACACAACCAACCGAATATTGAATACTCAAATAACTCATCCGATCCGAACCTGACAGGCTTTCCCTACTTAATGATGCTGTTCCAAATTGGTTTCAACATTCCCAATAAACAACCCCCTTGGCACAAAGAGTAAAAATTTCACAAACCAAGCTTACAGGTTACAAATGTAGAGGACAGAAGGATGGGGAGAGCGTCCAGTTTCAACAGTGACTCTGACTTAAATAACCTTCGAACTGACTGAACTGCGCTGGCGGAGAGCTGTCCATGTCCCCTTGATTATACCAGTTTGTTTTTAAGACTTGAAGACCTTGTTCTTGAGGTTTTACCAGTTTGGTATAAACCAAAGGATCCCAATGAGCCTTTCAAAATTGAGACATGTTGTAACCTTGGGTCGGTTCGAACCTCTCTGAAAAAAAAAATCAAACACAACATAACCTTGTGAAGGGACCATATAAAACTGAATCATTAATATCTAAAGATGTCTTCAGTTCTCAAAATCACCAAAAGTAGTGGTTAGTACACAAAAACACACATATGCCTTCACTTAGTATAAAAATGCAAACCTGCAGAGCTACATCCAAATTCAGTGTGTGATACACCTCCCACTGAGTGTGTCTATCTGTCATTAAAGTTTCGACAATGCTTTGGCAATCATGTTTTCAAGACCTGCCAGAGGCTCAATTTTCAAATTGTGTGGCTGAAATTACAGGGTCGAGCAAAACAGACTCGCATTATTGTCCTTAAATTTCTCCAAAAGCTTCAATGGGTTATTGTTACAGATGAGTTGCTAATAATAAAAAAACTGAAATGTTGTCATGCCAACACGAAGCTCAAAGTCTCTTTCTTAGCTGTTGAATATTTCTACCAATAAATGTTTAACTTGCTGGATAAATACCAATAAGTCTTTGTGTCTTCTCGTCGTCTTCCAGCAGGTGTGCAGCACCGACACCCACATCACTCGCAATTATAGCCACCTTGAAAGGCTTTGCTTAATCAGATGTAGCTCAAACCAAATGGAAGTTGCTTGTCCCACCTTCCAACGAAAGCCTTCCAACTGCGGAATTGGATATGCATCCTTTATTTAACTGCATTGACTTTGCGATAGTCCACAGATAATCGTTGGGTACCATCTGGTTTCAGTACCATGACTTAGGATGAGTTCTAGTCACTGTAACTCAGGTGGATTATGTCATCTTGGAGCATGTGTTCAATCCCCTTCAGAACCTGTGCCAACTTTAGAGGATTATGCCAATAAGGATGCTGCTTAATCGGAACAGCATGTCCTTTATCTACCTTATGCACAATTAGGTAATATTTCCCATTTAATTTCCTCATATCTCCCCATATAATACTAACAACTCTATCAAGTCATTTTATTTTATTTTTCCTCAGGGAGGTTACTCAATAATTTACCCCAATTTTAGAAAACTTCCTCATTGTCCACTTTAATTTGAGGAACGTTCAATCCAGAATCCTCTGAACTTAGTTTTTCCTTCTGTACTGTAATCATTTAACACATTCTCCTCTTGCTGTCCGTTCCCTGTCAAAATACCTTTTGAGCATATTCACATGACATACTCTGTGAGATTCCTTTCTGCCTGGAGTCCCTATCAAGTAGTTACCCTCACTCAATATTCTTTCGCATTTGATAAGTTTCACCAGTCCTTGCTTTTCAAGATCCCCTCATCACTGGAAGTAACATACATACTTTATCCCCAAGAGCAAAATTGCAAATTTTTGAGTTCTTGTCTACTTCCTGTTTAGGTGCATTCTGCAATACTTTTAAATGCCATCTAGCCAACTCCCCAGCGTTTTTTAATCATTCCGGAAAATTTGAGACATAGTCCAATAGTGTGGCCTTTTACTTCTGATTTACTAACTACTCCTGAATTGACCTTAACGGTCCTACCTCTTAATAACCTAATTAAAATGGACAGAAGTTGGTCAATTCATTTTGTGCATCTCTGATCACCAAAAGCCCTTACGCCAATCAGCTGGATAATCCTTACCATAAGCATTCAACATGATCTTGAAAGTTTGATGTCACCTTTCTCGTGCTCTCTGCGATTTTAGATGGTTCACAGTAGATTTGAATTGATTTATTACAGAGCTGCCCTTAACTTCCTTGAACTGTTTGGATGTGAAGTTTGAACTTTGGTCGCACTGTATCTCTGTTGATAGTCCGTATATATTTTTTAAAAGAATATTTCCTTTACCATCCTTTTCGCTGTGACGTTGCATAATGCAATAGCCTCTGGAAATTTCGTGGATACATCAATTATTGTTAACAAATACTGATTCACATTTTTTTTTGTTTGATATAGGGGACCTATCCAATCAATTAAACTATTGTAAAAGGTTCCTCAATTGCAGGAATAGTTATTAAAGATGCAGGTTTTATTAACACCTGTGGTTTTCTAATTCCCTCACGTGTATTTCACGTCTGGCAAAACTCAACAACATGATGGTGCAGTGGCGGCTAGTAAGAATGCCTTCTATTTGAGACTGTGTTTTCCTCACTCCAAAATGACCTCCACGTGGTAATTCATGCTTCACTTGCAGCTTCTCCTTTCTGTACCCCATTTGCAATTCAATTTGATGAATTTCTGCCCATTTCTCCTCTCCTTCAGTATGTGATAGTTTCCATCTCCTCATGCAGACACCATTTTTAAGGTAATAATACTCAGGGATACATTCAGAATCCCTAATGTATATGCCCTTTTGATACAACTACTTAAAAATTTCATCTTTCTGCTGTAACTCAAGCAGTTTAGCTGAACTAAACATGTGTGCATAATCTCCTATTTTCTCCTGTTTTGTCACAACTATCTGATGGAACGAAGTATCTCCTCATGCCACTTCAGCTTACTTACCTTTACATTTTTATATCTCTCCTGTTTGAACTCGTGATATTGGGACCTTGTTACCCCACATTCAGAAAAGATTCCAAGATAAGGCATTGCTTCAATTGGCTGTGTCTCCAGTGGTTTTTAACCAGAGCAGGCAGCACTTCCACCGGTGAATCAGTTGCATACTTTACAAGGAAAAGTTGTATTCCTGGAGCTGAGAGTTTGTCCAGTACTCCTATCACAATTTCTTCACTCTTCACTGGACACTCTATCCTCGCTTAACATAACTATGTGCTTTTTTTTAGTCTCACAGTGAATTCCCTTTCAGAGTAACTTTTCTGGAAATAGTCCCTCAGGAATATATATCTCCTCATCTTTCAGCATCACAGACTGAGAGGATCCTGTGTCCCTTAATATTGCATCCTCTGTACCTGCTACTTCTGGCCTATGTGAATAAACTTTCCCTTTGAAGGTATATTTTATAAGCAAGATTCGGCACTTCCTCCTTGACCAATCTCCGATCAGCTTGTACACTCTGATGAAGCTTTCTCGCCTCCACTGTGCTTTCTGTTACCACTCCAACAAAACTCCCATGCTTATCCTGTTTTCCTACATCTTTTTTTTTCCCTGGCGCACCAACAGAGTGATTTCCTGTGACCTAATTTATTGCAATGAAAACATCGGAGATTTTTTAAACTTCTTTGTCCTCTTCTTGGGTTTCCTTTTTACCCTTGTCGTAAGTTATTCTTATGATTTTCACTGAGATCTACATATCCCTTCCCACGTGAGTATTTCTCTTTGCCCCAGTTTACTTACCTCATGGACTGAAATTTAGTCTGGAAGCCAAACTGTGTTTTATGGACCAATTCATAATCTTCAGCCATTTCAGTTGCTAACCTTGCTATCTAAACTCTCTGCTCTCCCACAGGAGTTTGCATTACTTCAGGCAGCGAATTTTCGAATTCCTCCAAAATAGTTACTCTCTAAGTGCATCATAGGTTTGCTTGAATTTTAAAGTTCTTTTCCATCTATCGAAATTACTTTGCTTGAACCTTTCAAACTCAATATACGTTTGACCCAGGCCACTCCTTAGGTTCCTAAATGTTGTCTAGAGGCTTCTGGAACAAGTTCATGTGCATTTGATTTGCATCCTCATACTCCCCAGATCCCTAAGCGTAACTTCAGCCGTCATTTCCATCCTTTTAAGCTGACCTTCCATTCTAAATGTCTATCTCTGAAACGCAAACGCGCTCTCTTTTTCTTTTTCTCCTGCTAATTTTTTTTTCTTTTTCTCTTTCCTGGATTAAACCTATTCGTCCTCTTTCTTTTTCTTCAAATTTTAGTTGCAACGCAAACTGCTTCATTTCTGCTTCTAACACAAGCTGCTTTATTTGCGATTGAAGTTTAATCTTCTGTGCAGATCCCGATGGAGTTTCCAGCAAGTTTGAATGCAGAACTACTGCTGTAATCATCTCATCTTTCCTCACATTAGGAGGCAGCTTCAACTGCAGCTTGTCTACTAATTCTTGCAGCTTGGATTTATGTGCATTTTGTAAAATCCCCAAGGTCGATTCTTCCACCTCCAAAACATCCTTGGTTCCTGCAAGAGCCATTGCTCTCTAAATCTCTGTTTACCAAGACAAATCAACACACAAAATAAGAGACAAGAACACCTGCCACTCGCTGCCTAAATCCTGCAAAGGGCCCCCAATATGTTATGGACCAGGCCCGATCCCTCAAAAATGTTTAGGCAAGTAGCCCAGACGGTAACTTTTTATTTGTTAAAGGTAAGTGTGTAGTGGATATTCGCAGAATAAATTAGCTGGTCAGACTGCAGTATTTTAAACAAACATTATTTGTTTCCCAAATTACAGAATGAAGTGCATGAACTGAAGGGAGAATAGCTGAATAACGTATCCTATCCAACCTACAGGCTATCCGGACTTAAGGTTGCTGCATCAAAATACTTGCAACAATCGCAATGAACAAACCCCTTAGCACAAAGAGTAAATCTGACACAAAATGCTTGCAGTTCATGAGGTCAGAAGTGCAGAAGGAGGGGGTGAGCATCCAATTTCAACAGTGACCTGACTCAACTCGCCCCCAAACTGAACAGAACTGCCCAGCTACAGAGCTGGACACATCCTTTGATTATGCAGGGTTTTTTTTTAAAGAATTGAAAACGTTCTGCCTGATGCATTATCTGTTATGTATAAATGAAGGGACACTAATAAACCTTTTAAAAAACCAGACATATTGAAACCTTGGGTCATTTAGAGCATCCCTGAAAATAAAGATCAAGAACAACATAATCCTGTAAAGGGACCAGACTTGTGACAATTTGTGACATTTGGCTTTGAAGTGAATTCAAAAAATGAGTGTTTGTGAGTTAATATAAAATAGTGCTGAAGGGCATTGGGTATTGAAGATACAAGATTGGCTTATTAGAGCAATGAGAGGAATGTCCAGACAGATTCACACTTTCTGTGTATGGTCAGGGCAAATATGCCCACTGCAAATCTATTGGCTGGCGCCTGTTCTGTGGAGGAGACATCAGTACGGTAACTACATCTAGGTTGTTAGTTTTGGGGGTGATGGTGATGGGAAGTTCAGGTGGTTATAACATTGCAAACGGACAACACATCAGAATCATCTAACTTGTGATAGGAAAATATCCTCATTGTCCCTCACCACTAACGTCACGACAGCAATTGGTGGTGGGAGATGTGACCAACAGCCAGTGATGCCAACATTCAATCCAGTCCAGTTCGTATTGTGAACGGAAGGTGCCACACTGAAAGGAGTCAACTGGATCTGTTTTTTCAGTGACTGTGATTGAGGCCAGTCTCCATGTATTTTGACTGTGGCACTAGATGTGGCACCCCTCTTCTAATAGTAAGGAGCTTCATGCAATGCTTTATGCCATTGTCGCAGCAGATGCATCATCTCCAACACTAACAGGGATCAGCAGCTGCAGAGACAGTGAGAGGAGAGATAAACATTCGAGAATAATCTGGAATGTTCCATTAATGTATCAGATTTTAAGAACTCTAGATTGGAATGCTGCAACAATGGACAGGAGTTTATCCTGGTATCTTGCCTATTTTTCCTGGTCTGGGTTCACATTATCACATCGCATATATGGGTGCACTGATGATTATTCACGCGGGCTACTATCCCATGCTCGCTATTGTTGGTGTTCCTGGTAAGTCTCTTCATCTCTATCCATTTGTTAATCAATAAACCATGGTGAACCTCATTGCTATTTCTGTTATCTACATTTGGCAAAGACAGAATCCTTTGTCTTCAGTTTCAAATGCAAATTCCATTCATTATTACAAACTTCTGAACTGCCCAACAAGCTCGTCCACACAAACATCTGAGAACAAGACTGTTCACATTCTCGAAGTACCTTTTGGACCCGAATTGATTTATTTCTTGGTATTCTCTCCATCACCAACTCTACCCACTACCAGCTCCATAATATCAGCAGTCCCCACCTTGACGTCAGTGCGGATACTAAATAAACCATTATAAAATTCAGACTTTATGGTTCCAGTTCTCTTACAAGCGCACTTTCCGTTACAAATATGTCAATCACAACCTTGTTCTTGTCTCTAAAGTAAATTCATGACAGGGACAATGTGTCAGAGAAGTGATGTCAGCGGATATGTAATTCAGAGGCCCAGGTTACTGCACAAAATACACTGTTTTAAATCTTACCTCAGATATGTCAGAACTTAAATTCAAATAACAGGAATTGGAAATAAACGATAATTTCACGAATATTTCAATAACAGCACCAGCATTTTGACAATACGTTTATCTATAGCACTGATATCCTTTGGTAAAGAAATCTAGCATTATTACCGAACTGTCTTAAGACTGACGTCAGATCCACAACAATGTTATTGGCTCTATACTGTGTCAAAGAATGACCTCACAATAAAGAGCATTTAGTGAGGTCAATAAATGCTGCCCTTACCAGCGATGCAGACATCCCATGTCATAATATTATGGAAGTTTAAATAAAACAAAGAATGATGCAAGAGATCAGAAACAAAAAAAAAGAATGAGAAGCTGCCACAGTAACTGTTCAGATTTGGCACCCGTGGGTCGAGGGCAAAATAGAATTGACATTTCGAGTTCGCTGACCTACCATCATAACTGAACACAGCTTGAAAATATTGTGATTGATGTTGGTGACAGGGATGTCTATGATGAAGGGGACAAGGAGTGATTGAATAGACAGATAAACGAGAGATAAAAGAAAATAAGCAAACAAAGGGTTTGAAGATGATCAGATGGAATGGAAATTAAAAAACGAGGTTAATCTTATTTTTTTTCTCCTGTTCCCATATTAACGAAAATCATGCCCATGTAGGGTATAAATCAAGGTTCCTAGTTTAAAGTGAGTTATGTCCCTTTGTCTGTATTCCCTGAGTGTGATCATCCGCCTTTATTCATTAGTGGGATGCTGGGCCAGTATTTAATTCCCTTTCGTCATTGTCCTTGAGAAGTGTTGGTGAGCTGCCTTCCTGACCCACTGCTGTCTGTGGGCTGTGAGTAGTCAGTGCTTAGTTCAGTCCGGTTACATTTCTTTGATGTTTATAGTGAGTAACTAACTGAGCGGCTGGTTTGGCTATTTCAAAGGGCAATTCAGAGTCAAATACACATGTCAGTCCGACCAGCTGAATGTGGTAAATATAATTCCCCGAAGAACATTACAGTCTCAGGTAGGATTTTCTGATAATCGGCAATGGTTTCATAGCTTCATTCGATTTTATTGAATTCAAATGCCACCTTTTATCATGGTGGGATTCGAATCCAGGATGGGGTCAGCACCCGGGTCCCCAGATTAATAAACTGGAGATACTACTGTTAGGACATCGCCTTCCTGGCATCTCTGACCATCTCAAATGGCAATCGTGGTGTTGCTGTTTGTGTGGCTTTACTTGAAACACAGCTGTTCGCAAGGCAAAAGAATGATTTGGTAAAACATGCCATCCTTCTTCATTTTGAACTAATTAGAACGTTAAAGAATCAGAACGGCCTTTGGCGAAAATGAGCTGTGTTCCTTGGTCAGAAGTCACAAACAGAGTTCATACCAGGCAGCAAGTAATCAACACAGTAAATTGTATACTGTCCTTCTTTGCAAAACGATTCAAGAATTGGAGTGAAATACTTTCCTGCCGTGCTAGAGTGTTGTTCAGAAGGTACTTGGGGCACTGTGTACAGATTATCTCTCCTTTATAAGGAACGATCACCTTGCCACAGCGAGCCAGTGTAAAGGAGTTTCACCAGATTAATCCGTGTGATGATGGTATCATGAGAAGACTGCGAAGGAAATAATCTATGTCACGACAAAAGAAAAAAAGTGATTGCATTAAACCTTGAGGGTAATGGACCAAAACTCATTATTTTCAAAACAAAACATTGATAGTGTTAAATAAAGTATGTATTTTCCCATAGGCAAATATTTTACTTAGATTTGATTACTTAGTGTGGAAACAGGCCCTTCGGCCCAACAAGTCCACACCGACAACCCACCCAGACCCATCCTCTTACATTTTCCCCTTTACCGAGCACCTTGGGCAACTTAGTAGGACCAATTCACCTAACCTGCACGTTTTTGGATTGTGGGAGGAAACCGGAGCACCTGGAGGAAACCCACGCTGTCACGGAGATGATATGCAAACTCCAAACACAGATATGCTGGAGGCGGGAACGGAACCCGCCTCGTGCGCTGTGAGGAAGCAGTGCTAACTAGTGTGCCACAGTGCCGCCCACAGGTGCCGCCTATATAGGGAGAAAACGATTAGAAGAATGTGGGTAAAGTGTAGGGAAATGGGGTTAGCATGGATGAAGATTTAGGTCAGCATGGACCAGTTTGGGCTGAATGGCCTGTCTCCATTATGTTAGACTCTACGATTCTATGATATTATACGTACCTGCGTGGGACCTTATGTTGGTTAAGCAAGAGCTCCAGGCTCTGAATGAACTGTCACTGTCTCAATGAGCAGTTGGTGTGTGATCCTGGACTGAACGTTATGTTTTCACAAACCTGTCCGCAGCCACACTCTGATAGAGTTCGCCATTCCCAGCAACTTCTGACATCCATAGAGGACACTAGCCTGCCTTCTGGGAGATGCCTCCTTGAGACCTGGCACAAACTGTCCGCAGTCCCTCCTCACTGTTAGCAAACCATGGTGTCGTTAATATAACGCGTGAGCACCATTAACAATGGAGCCAGGAGGAACAACATGGGCCAGTCTGTCTGTGCAGTCTCTGCTTCATTGGTTTTGCAATGTTGGAGCATCAGTGACATCCTATACAGTCTGGAGGGGCTGAATAGTTTCTTCTCTTTATGCGTTAGTGTTTCGAGGGACAGAAAGTCCTCCTTCTGGTCCCAGGGAAAAAAGGTTCACGGACATTATTGGGCGACCCTTGGTTCCTGCTTACCAGCGTGATGTACTGACTGAGCTCATTATCTTCCTGTGTAATAGCAGAAAAGCAGGGGCATGGAAGAACACAGCAAGTTAGACAACATTGAGTTCTCCAATTTCAAATAACCTGCCTTCCAATCCCTCAACTCCATTCCCACCTCCTTCTCCTTCCTTCCATTCTAGCTACCCTTCTTTCAGATTCAGCTAGATTCAGTTCTCCCATCGTCCAACCCAGTGGTACCCCTTTACCTGTGTTCATCTATCCCCACCTCACCACCCTGTCTCCTCCTCCCTCGTCCTGCCTCTTTATCTGTAGCTCCCTTACCCCATTCCAGTCCTGAATATTTATCCCCAAGCAGTTAACTTCTCCACCTCCTGATGTTGCCTTGCTTGTTGCGTTCTTCCAGCCTTCTGCCTGTCTACTTCGCATTTCAACATTTGTCGATTTTTTTTAATCGCTTCCAGTGTAGTATGCTGGAGAAAACGAAAGGGACCGTGTCTGTTCTTATCCAATAGTTTTGATGGGCTGAATGGCTCTGTCAAATTTCCGTGAAAGCAGCTTAAGATGCTGCATGAGCTTCGTTTTTTTAACGAAGAAATGTGCAGGGTCTGGTCTCACTGTTGCATGAATGTTCCGGACAGTTTTACTGCATGAGCTTGAATGTTGTCCAGGTTTTGAAACTTTTGCTCCTGAGGAGGTGACACATTGTTCTGAACATTGTGTGATCTTCACTGAACATCCCCAGCTCTGAAGGTATGACGGAGGGAAAGACATTGATGAACGAGCTGCAATTGTTTGTGCCGAGAAAGTTTCCCTGAGGCTTATCCACAGAGATATCCAGGGATTGAGAGGATTGGTCTCCACCAGTCACACTGTGTTCTGGATGATCCAGCCAATGGGGAGTTTACAACTGATTCCCATTAAGTTCAATGTTGTTCAGTCTCCTTGACACCTTGCTCAGTCAAATACCGCCGTGATGTCAGGGCCAGTCAATCTGACGCTGTGTTCATATCTATTGTTCATTTCAATAAGTCACGATATATGTGTGGAGAGTGTTTCCTTCTCTCAGAGGGTAGTGAATGTTTGGGGCTCTCTATCCCAGACAGTTAGGGGGAGCTACATCATTGAAATGCTTGGAGCACGGCGTGGTGTTAATGAAAATTGACACATCAGGGAGTTGAATGCTACAAAGAATTGGGCATAAAAGAGAAATTGTGGCTGAGAGTGGATCAGCTGTGCCCTTACTGAAAGGAAGGGCAGGTTTGCGGGGCTATACAGAGATCGTCTTCTTCCAGTCTTCCTATTGTCCAGTCACTTGGTGGCCTCTAACATTTCCTGTGTTACTAACTTGAAGTAGCTGAATAGACTGCATGATCGACTCTGGGTACAGTTTTACAGGCTCGAGTGGCTGACTGGCCTCCTCCTGTTACCGTGAATGTGTCCAAGGCCTGAAAAGGACCATCCTGTTCTGGTGTAACTTAAATCCATATAGATTAAATCTACTGCCCTTGGAGAAAGTAAGCACTGCAGATGCTGGAGATCAGTTAATATTCTATGATGACGTAACCAGGAAAGTTGATTCGGCCTGGCCGGTAGATGTTGAAAATTGTGGTGCTGGAAACACTCAGCAGGTCATGCAGCATCTGAGAGGCAGGAAAATCGCTGATTTGGACATTTCTGATGATGGGCTGATGCCCAAAACGTCGATTTTCCTGCCTCTCCGATGCTGCCTGACCTGCTGTGCTTTGACAGCATAACATGTTTCGACATGTACCGGCCAGACCTCGTCAACTTTCCTGGGCACGTCATCATAGAACTTTAACAAATTCGTCAGGTACAAACTTCCACTCATAAAGTCATGCTGACTAATCCGAATCAAATTCAATTTTCCAAATGCATGTCCAACGTATCCCTGATAATCTTCTCAAGTAACGTAGAGATGTTAAACTTCCTGGTCTATAGTTTCTAGATATTTGCTTTTCCAGTCCTTCTTGAATAAGATACAATATTTGTTTTCCTCAAGTCTTCAGGGATCTCAGCTGTGGTTAATGATGATCAGATTTATCAGCCAGGGCCTATCAATTTTTTCTCTAGCCCCTTGCAGTTTTCTTGTATCAATCTGTTAAGGACAATGAGATTTATCCAGCTTCAAACATTCCAGTACATTCAAAACCTCACCTACTGTGCTATGGACTTTCCCTAAGATACCACCACTAACTTCCCCAAGTTCCCAAGTATTCATGTTTTTCTCCACGGTAAACACAGACATCGCCCATCTCTTATGGTTCCACACATACATGTCCACTTTGGTCTTTGATGGTCCTATTCTTTCTGCAGTTAATGTTTTTTTTTCCTTTAATATTCAAATTGAACCTCTTTGGATTCACCCTGATCTTCTCAGTCAAGGCCCTTTATCGCCCTACTGATTTCCTTCTTCACTAAACTCCAGTATCCCCTGTGTACCTCCAATGATTCCCCTGATCCCGCCCGCCTGGACTTAAGCCACACGTCCACATTTTTTTCTGGTCAAAGCCTCAATATCTCCTGTCATTCAAGTTTCCCCATTCCTGTCAACTTTCCTTTCACCCTCACAGGAACATATAGATCTTGAATTCTAGCAGTCTCACTTTGAAAGGCTTCCACTTGCCAGAGGTCCCTTTGCCTGCAAACAAACGAATCCAGTCAACCCCGCAAACTCCTGTACAATTCCGGCAAAATTTACCTTGCCCCAATGTAGAACTTGAATCTGAGGACCAGTTTTTTTTTTCTTGTACGTAACTATTTTAAAATTAATAGAACTATGGTCACAAGTTTCAAACTGCGAATCCACCGTCACCTCACTCACCTGTCCTGCACTATTTCCTAAGAATAGGTCAAATTTTGCCTCTTCCCGATTAGGATCCTCTACATACTGCTTGAGGAAACTTTCCTGACGCACTTAATGAATTTAATATCATCAAATCCCTTAATGCTCTGGCAGTCCCAATCTGTGTTATAAAAATTAAAACTACCATTATGACAACCCTATTGTTCTTTCAAGTCTCCCTAATCTCTGTACATATTTTTGTTCCTGTAATTACTATTGACTATTTGGGGGCACAATAATGTCACCATCCCCTTCTTATTTCTTAATTCCACCCACAAAGACACCCTGATTGTTCCTTTAGTTATTTCATCTCTGATGCTTTGTGATACTCTCCTTCATCAGAAGTACAAGTCCCCCACCACTCTTTCCACCATTTCTGTCCCTCCTAATGCATTTTACCCAGGTACATTAAGCTGTCAATCCTATCTGAACCTCAGCCATATTTCTGTAATAGCTATACTATCTCAGTCCCACGTACATATGCACACCCGGAGATCATCAGTCTTACCGATCAGCCCTTTTGCATTTAAATAAATGGAAATTAAGCCAACAGGCATTCCTTGTTCCCCGTCTTGTTCCAGCTTGACCTAACGTTTCACATTTCAAATCCTGATTACTGTATCTTTTTCCAGCATCGCAGTTGCCTCCCTGCTCTTGAGGATCCCACCCCCTATGCCAATCTCGTTTCAACTCTCCCTTGTAGCAATAACAAAACTAGCTGCGAAGATATTCATCCCCCGTCTAGTGCATTTGCAAACTGTCCCTCTTGAACGGGTCACCTTTGTCAAAAAATTCCCTTTGATCTAAAAATCTGAATCTCTGTCCCGCACCAATTCTTTAGCCACATATTTATTTGCCATATCCGCCTATTTTTACCTTCACTAGCTCATGCCACTGGAAGTAATCAGGAGATTACCACCGTCAAGGTCCTGGTTTTTAACTTTCCTTCTCGCTCTCTGTAATCACTCTGTAGGACCTCATTCCTATATCTACCTCTGTCATTTGTGCCAACGTGCACAATGACTTCTGGCTGGTCAGCCTCCCCTTGAGAACGTTCTGCAGCCACTCGGAGACATCCTGTCCTCTGACACCTGAGATGTAACACACCATCCTGGATTCCCGTTTGAGGCCACAGAATATACAATCTGTCCCCCTAATAATCGACTCGCCTACCTCTAAGACCCTGTTTAACTTTACCCTTTCCCGCTGTGCCCCAGAGCCAGTTGTACTGCAACCAACCTGGCTGCTGCTGCTTTCCCTTGAACATTCATTTCCCGACACCCACCCACTCCCCAAACCCAAAATCAGTATCTAGAATGGTATATTTGTTTTCAAGTGGAATAGCCACAGGCGATTCCTGCACTCTCTGCCTACTCCCTTTGCCATTCCTAGTGGTCGCCCAGCTACTCTCTGCCTGGAACACGACAGGAAGCAAGGAACGCTTGTTGGAATAAATAGCGTTTCTTTGAAGGCAACAGGGCTGACAAGAAAGGCAGATGAACTCAGGACATGGATCTTTACATGGTACTGTGATATGACAGTCATTGCAGAAACAGGCTAAGGCAGGGATTTGGGTGTGCCCACCTCACTAAAGGTCTTATCTACGAAGTTCTCCGTATCTCGGATGACCCCGAGAGCAGCCATCTACAGTGCCCAAACACTTCCCACACACGTGTATTCATCAGGAACAGTGGAAGTCTCCCTGAGGACCCACATCCCGCAGGTAGAACATGTGACTTCCCTAACTGCCATCTCGACTGCTGTCAGACAAGCATTAAAGAGACTTTATCTGAGCTTATCTGCACATTTTGCTGAGCTGCTGCTTACCGAAGCTTCTCAAACCAAAGCATTACTACCTACTCTGCTAATTACAGCATGTCAATCGACCACTCCACATTTAGTTATGGTTAGGGAAGGAGGGAAACACTTATTTTTATTTCAAAAATATACTTTATTCATAAAATATTTTGTTGATCTATACAATTAATGATGCAATTCATATGTGCACATTGCATTTCTTTACACACAGAGATCGGAATTAATCCTTCGCATATAAGAAGTCTGTACGTTTACCATCCATATATTTAACTGAGTTGCCAGCGGAGCCCACTTAATGAGTGGGTCCCCTGTTTTTCTTTGGTGGACAGACATGGCATGGTGGTCTTTCCACACCACGTCTTGGCAGCAGCTGCCCAAAGATTCAGCACATCCCTCAATACGTAGTCCTGGACCTCAGAATGTGCCATTCTGCAACACTCATTCGGGGGCAACTCCTTCAGCTGGAATATCAAAAGGTTTCAGACAGACAAAAGAGCGTCTTTGACCAAGTTGATGATCCTCCATGCACAGTTGATGATCGTCTTAGTGTGCATCCCAGGAAACAGACCATAGAGGATGGAGTCCTGCATCACGGTGCTGCTCAGAACAAACCTCAACAAACACCATTGCATTCCTCTCCAGATTTCCTTTGCATATGCACATTCCAGAAGGGGGTGTCTGACAGTCTTGTACCCTTCACACCCGCTTCGAGGGCAGCGTGTGGTGCGGCTGAGAGACTGGGCGTGCATAAAGGATCTCACAGGCAGAGACCTTCTCAACACCAGACAAGCCATGTCTTGGTATTTGTTGGAAAGTTCTGGCGATGAGGCATTCTGCCAAATGGCTTTGACAGTCTGCTCAGGGAACCGCTCAACAGGGTCCACCCTCTCCTTTTCCCGACAGGTCTCAAGGACACTATGTGCTGACCATTTCCTGATGGACTTGTGGTCAAAGGTGTTATTCTTCAGAAATTTCTCCACCAAGGACAGGTGATACAGAACGGTCCAACAACTTGCTGCGAGACCAGGCCCCTCCTTTGCAACACCGGGGGCAGGTGGAATCTCAGTACGTCGTGACATTTCTTTTTTGTGTATCGGGGAGCAACGCACAGCTGCACACAAAGGTTGCCATCAGTGTGAGGGTGGCATTGGGAGTGTTTTTCTCTCCAGTTGCCCGGATCTTTGTACGTCGAGTCCAGCTTTGATCTCCATATAAATTGGAAGATGTCCCGGGAGACTGCGACGGCACAGGTTCTGTGAATAGGCCAGAACTGTGCCACATATAACAATAATGATAGTGTCTCACACCAGACGACCAAGTTTTTCCCGTGATGGAGAGCGACCACTGCTTCCATCTGCCCAGTTTCTTACTCAGTTTCCTGATGCGCTCCTCCCGAGATTGGCACACGCCCCAGCCAAGCCGAAACAAATACCCAGCACCTTCAGTTGGTCAGTCCTGACGGTGATGGGGATGGAGGATTGGTCAGTCCAGTTCCTGAAGAGCATGGCCTCACTCTTGCCTCGGTTTACCTTGGCCCCCAAGGTCTGTTTGAACTGGTCACATATGCACATGAGTTTGTGCACGGACAGAGGATCCCATCAGAAAACGGCGACATCATTCATATAGAGGGAGGCCTTAACCTGGAGGCCACTGCTGACACGAATAGTCACCGCTCTCAGGCTCGCATCCTTCCTGATGGACTCTGCAAACGGATCTATGCAGCACACAAACAAGGCAGGAGAGAGACGGCAGCCCTGCCTGACTCCAGATCTTACTAGGAAGCTAACTGATTCCCACCCATTGATTGAGACTGCACTGACAATGTTGGTGTAGAGCAGTCTGATCCAATTGTAGATTCCCTCACCAAAGCCCATTTTGGATAGAATATCTCTCATACACGTATGAAATATCCTATCAAAGGCTTTCTCCTGGTCCAGTCTGAAGAGGCAGGTGTTAAACGCCCTGTCCTGCATTAAGCCGATCGTATCCCTGAGGATTGCGAGACTCTCAGCGATTATCCTGTCCAGGTTTGTACAGCACAGGTTTGGTCAGGATGAATCACCGACCCCAGAGCAGACCTGACCCGGTTGGCGACGAACTTTGACAAGATTTTGTAATCCGCATTCAATAGTGAGATCGGTCTCCAATTTCTGATTTCCTCCCTCCCCCCTTCCGCTTGTAGATGAGGGTGATGATGCCTTTCCTCATGGATTCACTTATAATACCTGCCAGAAACATACTGACATACACCTTCAGCAGTTCCTTGCCAATCAAGTCCCATAGAGCAGAATAGAGCACAACCAGTAAGCCGTCACTTCCGGGAGTTTTATTCTTTTCAAAGGACTCGAGTTCCTTGGTTAGCTCATCCAGAGATAACGGCTGGTTCAGCCTCTCCCGTGTTCTGTCGTCAAAGACCTCGGTGATAGAGGACAGGAACGACTGGGAGGCAGCGCTGTCGGATGGCCTCGAGTCATATGGACTGGCATAGAAGGATTTGCTGATCCTTATGGAGTTAGTAATCTTCTTCCTACTTTGTGCACCTTCTGGAAGAAGAAAATTGAGCACGATTCCATGGAGCGAACCCTGGACTGGAAGATTTTCTTAGAGGCCTTCGTTGTAAAGAGCGAGTCTTGCTGGCCCTTCATCTCCAGATCGTTCATGACATTGACCCTCATCGTCTGCAGCAGGAGCAAGTTTTGCATGCTTTCCTGGAGTTGGGACAATCTTGCCCGCCTCTCTATCGCATCCTGAACACCTTTGAGAATCAAGAACCTCTTGATGTTCCCTTTTACTGTTTCCCACCAGTCTGCTGGAGACTCAAAGAGGAGCTTCATGTTTCTCCAACCTGTGTAGTCCCTCTTGAGCTCCTCAATGTTTCCTGGGGCCAACAGCTTTGTGTTCAGCTTCCACGTTCCCTTACCAGACTGCTTCTCGTCCTGTAGGTGACAGTCAGCCAGCAGGAGGCAGTGGTCAGAGAAGAACACCGGCTTGACGTCGCTGTATCTGATGAAGAATGTTCGCGACTCAAACAAGTAATCTATCCTTGAACACATAGACCCGTCTGCCCGTGAAAAAGTATAACTATACTGTGCTCAGTCTGCAGGGGTGCTGAAGACGTCATGCAGCTTGGCATCCTTTACCATTACCATCAGGGGTCTGGACGTGGTGTCCAGTTTACTGCCACACCCTCCCCCTTACCCCACCACCCCCCGCCGCCGGATTGTCCATCTGCATCAATGATACCGTTCAAATCTCCTGTCAGAATGACCGACCTGGACGTAGCCAGCAAAGTTGAAGCTGTTGCAGGACGGCCAATCGTTCACTCTTACCCACTGGGGCGTACACATTGATCAGTCTCTGGGTAGCATTCCTGTCCATGACGTCGGTGACGAGGATTAACCACAGAGATGGTGAAGTTGCCTCCTTGTAACAGGATAAACAAGCCGGAGGCGCTGTTATCATTGCTCCCCAACCAAACCGACGGCCAATGGGCCCACAAGCTCTACCATTTCCTCTAGCTAGTGAGGTGTGGTATCCCACGCTCCTGCAGAAACAGGACATTGGCTTTCACATTGGCTAAGAAGGCCAACGTAGAAACACATTGCATAGCAGATTTAATGCTATGCACATTAATGCTGGCAATTTTATACGCATTTTAACAGTTTATGAGGTTACCAGTGTCCATTTGCTCTTGGTTGTGCCTCTCTGGGGTAGCTGTCTGCATCCCTGTGGTGTAAGCGAACTGCTGGACCCTTGCAGGGCTGAGGTAGCTCTCCGACTCCACGCTGAGGACATTTCCCCGCTCTGGTGTCATCAGGCTGGGCCGAGGGTCCGCACAACCCAGGTCTCTGTCTGACCACGGGGCTGTCAGAGGATCGCTGAAACCAATTATCTGGGGCTGTGGGGCGGTGTGTATACCTCCTGGTTCTCACTGGGTGGGGGTTGGTCTTTACCAGTCCCCAAAGAGGGTTCGTCTTTTCCTGTTTGGGGGGGGGGGGTGCTGCCCTCCTTTCTACCCACGGCGCTTTGTTTCTTCTGGTGGTGACGACTCTCCTTACACCCGTCCTCAACATCCGAAGAGCTGCCCATTTCCTCCTCTTGCAGGTGTCTTGCACCCTTTGCTGGTGTTTTTGGGGACCTGTAGAGTTTTCCACTTCCTTTTTTTTACAGGAATCCACTCCTCGCCCCCCTTGGTTCCCTCCTCTTCCATTACCTCTGCCTGACCTGTAGGAGTTTGGATTGGATGCTGCACATCTCAGCTGACTGCGGCCTACTATGCTCCAGCCTGTCTTTCCTTCTGGGTTCCACCACACACCGTTCCCTTGCTGAATTGTGGTGCCTTGCTGATCTTTTGCCGTCCACCTCTGGCCATCTGAGAGTACGTGGCGGCCGCTCATCTTGGGCAGGCCTTGTACATATGTTCTGCCTCTCAGCACAATTACAGTTCTTATCCTCTTTGCATTCCTTGGTTGGGTGACCCTCCTGCTTGCAGTTTCAACAGAGTCACCTTACAGTCTGCCGCCAAGTTTCCTGACCTTCTGCAGTTTTGGCACACTTTCGGTTGCCCTGTGACCGTCATGTAACTCGGCACCCTCTGATTGCAAAGCTGGAGTGTTGGTGGAGGATGTTCCCACTGGCATCGACCCTCAGAGTTACCCTGACCTGCCGCTTGCTGGTCAAGATCACGAAATGGTCAACCACATTAGTGCTTTCTCCCTCGACCTGGATACATCTTCTCAGGAAGGTCAGGACATCAGCTGCTGGGACGTGGGTGTTGTACATATGAATTATAACAACATTACTCCTCTGTGCAGGAAGCACATACAACGCGACCACCCACCAGATGGAGAACAGATTCCACCCCCCTTCCTTCTCTTTAAACACCTTCTGGAGCTGCTCGCAATGCTTCATGCTCCCGACGGTCATATCGAAATAGCCTGCCTAAGGGAAATTCTGCATGCAGTACACGTTTGCTGCGTCAAACCCGCAGCACTCGAGCATAATTTTCTTGAGGGACACAGTCCGATCGACCGGTGTACATTCCTCCATCTTCTTTACAGAGTTTTATGAAATAGGAATCATGTTTGGGAAAATGGCTTTTAGCAAAATTATGGAGAAGGTATCAACGCAATACGATTTGATTTTCAGAAAGATTTTTGATAAAGCCCCAAGCCTATTGTGCAAATTCGAATCCTATGGGACTGGGGCTAATATATGGTCATGGTTTTAGAATGGGAGAGTTGGCAGGAAACAGTGAGTAGGAATAAAACCATGTTTTTTGAATGGAAGGCTTGGAGGATATAACAGGGATCGAGATTTGGCATCCAACTATTCCAAATACACATCATATCTTTGGTTGAGGGGCTCAATTGCAATATTCCCAAGACTGCTGACAGCTCTAAACGATGTCAGCTTGTGAGTGGATGAGGAGGATGTAAAAAAGGCTCCAAATTGATTGAGACAAGTGGAGTGACTGGGCAAATACCTGGCAGATGGAGAGCAATGGCAGAGATGAGAGGGTGTGTACATTGATGGGATCAATTGAATGGCAGGCTATCATTTGAAAAGGATTGGCTGAAATTTGTTGATATATAAATGAACTTAAGCTGCATTTTTGTTTATTTCTGCGCAGCATTCCGAGTCCATGTAGGGCAGTGAGTTCTGAACACGGAAGTCAATACTGGGAAATGCATTGGCACACTGTATACAGTGTACGTAGATCCAGCAAGTAGGGAGCTGTAACATTGAAAAGAATCTGGATCTCCCTGTACACTAGTCACTGAAAGCAATATTGCAGGAGCAGAAAGCAGGTTGGAAGATAAATGGTTTATTTAACTTCATTTCAGAGTGATTTAGAATGCAGGAGTAAGGGTCATTTACTGCAACTGTACAGGGACTTGGTGGGCCCCATCTCGAACATTGTGCTGTATTGTGTGCAGTTTTGGTGTCCTTACCTAATAAAGGGCAAACCTGACATTGAGGGAGTGCAGTGAAGGATGACAGACTGATCTCTGGGATGACAGTTAGTTGTGGGAGCAGTGTTTGGGGCGACTGGGCCTGTATTACATGGGCTTTAGGAAAATGAGTGGAGATCTCAGTGAGATATATAAACTCTGACAGGATGTGACAGATTGGAAGCAGGGATGTTAGTTCACTTTATAGAAAATGGTTCACGAATCACATTGCAGTCAAATCGCGATTAATAAACATGTGTTATCAGAGAACTCCCAAAATATTGATGGGCCAAAGGCACTATATTTCATAATGTTTAAGCATATTTTGGGATATGAACATTGTGTGGGGAAAACTGCTTTGAGGAGATGTTCGGCCATGAAATAGCATGGGGAAAGCTCAATGTGCTACATGACCTCCCCCTCTCCCGATGTTTCTGTTCAGTCTGTTGGAAAGCTCTGTAAATGTTGTCATAAGCGCTCAGATGTTAGGAAGGGTCGATAGAACTGTGTTTCTCACTCCCTTTTCTGATAACGAGGCTGATGCTAGATGATCTGTCAGGTTTTATCCTTTAAGACCTCAGAGCAGTTTGATACTATTGAGTGTCTCACTTGGCCGATTCAGAGACCATGTTTGTGTATCTGGAGTCACTTTTAGGCCAAGAAAGCACGGGAGTTCACTTGGGGAAGGAGACCGATGTTTACAATCAACATTGGACACTATTACTGACACCAGATTTTAGGTATCGAGATTTTATTAATTATTTTTAACTTCCAACACCTGCCAGATCATTGGCCTGGACTGGATTCGTAAACCAATGATATGTCCACTGCAGCACCATCTCCACATGGGGACCTATCAGAAACCACACTGACCTGATTATTTCGGTGCTACTTGACAGCTTTATCGAAAAGTATTCCCACCAATTTGACTGTCGAGATGGGACTGAGGGTGTGGTAATTGGTCAGATTGTAATTATTCTCCTATGCAGGGACTGGATATAGTTGAGTAATTTTCCTCCTCGCCAGGGACATGTCAGAGTTGGAGCTGGAATGATACGTAGGATGGCGTTTTTACAGGGGGCAGGGAGGGAAGAGGTGTAATCTAGGTCGCTGTGGGAGTCAGTCGGTTTAGTGTATACGTCCGTGTTGAGTCGGTCATCCGAGATAGAGATGGAGAGGTCTCAGAAGGGGAGGGAGGAGTCTGAGACTCTCCAGGTAAATTTGAGGTCTGGGTGGAAGGTGTTCGTAAAGTAGATGAACTGTTCAATCTCCTCGTGGGAGCATGAGGTAGAGCCGATACAGTCATCAATGTAGTGGAGGAAAAGGTGGGATTATATTCCCAATTCCTTCGCCTTCACCGCATCTGCTCCCAGGAGGACCAATTCCAATACCGAACAAAGCACTGGCCTCCTTCTTCAAACACCGCAATTTCCCCTCAGACGTGATTGACGATGCTCTGCACTGCATCTCCTCCACTTCCCGTTCCTCCGCCCTTGAACCCGGCCCCTCCAATCGCCACCAGGACAGAACCCCACTAGTCCTCACCTACCACCCCACCAACCTCCAGTAACATCGGATCATCCTTCGTCATTTCTGCCACCTCCAAACGGACCCCAACACCAAGGATATATTTCCCTCCCCACCGCTATCAGCGTTCTGGAAAGACCACTCCCTCCGTGACTCCCTTGTCAGATCCACACACTCCACCAACGCAACCTCCACTCCCGGCACCTTCCTCTGCAACTGCAAAAAATGAAAAACTTGCGCCCACACCTCCCCCCTCACTTCCCTCCAAGGCCCCAAGGGATCCTTCAATATCCATCAGAAATTCACCTGCACCTCCACACACATCATTTAGTGCATCCACTGCACCCGATGTGGCCTCCTATACATTGGGGAGACAGGCCGCCTCCTTGCAGAACGTTTCAGACAACACCTCTGGGACACCAGCACCAACCAACCCAACTGCCCCTCCCACTCCGCCAAGGACATGCAGGTCCTTGGACTCCTCCATCACCAGACCATGGCAACACGACACCTGGAGGAAGAGCAAATCACCTTCTTCCTAGGAACCCTCCAACCACAAGGGATGAATGCAGATTTCTCCAGCTTCCTCATTTCCCCTCCACCAACCTTTTCTCAGTCCAAACCCTCAGACTCAGCACCGCTTTCTTGACGTGCAATCTTCTTCTCGACCTCTCCGCCCCCACCCACTCTCCGGCCTATCACCCTCACCTGAACCTCCTTCCACCTATCGCATTCCCAATGCCCCTCCTCCCTACCTTTTATCTTAGCCTGCTTGGCACACCCTCCTCATTCCTGAATAAGGGATTATGCCCGGAAAGTTGATTCTTCTTCTCCTTTGATGCTGCCTGACCTGCTGCGCTTTTCCAGAAAAACATTTTTAAACAACTACCTCATTGTCCACTTTAATTTGAGGAATGTCCGAATCAGAATCCTCTGAAGTTGTTTTTTTCCTTCTGTGCCGTAATCATTAACACCTTGTTCTCTGGCTGTCCTTACCTGTCAAAGTACATTTTGAGCATATTCACATGACATACGCTGTGAGATTTCTTTCTTTCTGGAGTCCCTATCAAGTAGTTACTCTCACTCAATATCCGTTGTGTTTGATAAGGTCTACTAAACCTTGCTTTTCAAGGTTCACCTATAACTGGAAGTAACAGTAATATCTTATTCCCGATAACAAGATTGCATTTTTAAAATTTCCTCTCCGCGTCCTGTTTTATTGCATGTTGCATTTCTTTTAAATGCTGTCTAGCCAACTCCCCAGCGCTATTAATCATTCCTTAAATTTTGAGACCGAGTCCAAATGTGTGGCCTTTGAACACTAATTTACTATTTTCTCCTTAATCAATTTAAATGGTCCTCTCACTTAATGCCCCTAAAATAATTCCAATGAAACGAATTTGCTCTGTTAATTTGGGGTATCCCTGATCACAAAAAGTGCAAATGGAATTCCCTCACCCTAATCATCTGGATAATCCTGATCATAAGCCCTCAACATGGTCTTTAATGTTTAATGTCACCTTTCTAGTGCTCCCTGCAATTGTGGATGGTTTGCAGTAGATTTGAATTGCTTCATTCCTAAGACATTATCGTGATTAATTAGATGTGAACTTTGAACCTTGATCTCACTGTATCTTCATTGGTAGTCCGTATCTATTTTTTAAAGAAGAGTAATTCCTTTGCAATTCTTTTAGCTGTGATACTGCACCTTGGGATGGCCTCTGGAAATCTAGTCAATGCATCCATTATTGTTAAAAAAATACTGATGCCCACTCTTTTGATTGTGATCTGGGACCTAGCCAATCAATTAAGACTCCTGTAAAAGGTTCCTCAAATGCCGGAATAGTTAAGAAAGGTGCAGGTTTTATTATCATTTGTGTTTTTCCAATTACCTGACATGTATAACACGCCTGGCAAACATCAACTACATCCTGTTGCAGTCCAGGCCAGTAAAATGTCTCTGTATTCAGTCTGTTTTTTTCCCTCACTCCGAACTGACTTCTCGGTGGTAATTCATCCACCATTCGCATCACCTCGTTTCTGTACCACATTGGCAATATGATTTGATGAATCTCTTCTCATTTTTCAGCTCCTTGAATATATGATAGTCTCCATTTCCTCATTTGGACATCATTTTTAAGGTAATAAAGCTCAGGGATACATTCAAAATTCCTAACGTATGTGCTTTTTGATACAACTGCTTTAAACTTTTATCTTTCTGCTGTGACTCAATTAGTTTAGCCGAGAAAAAATTTTTACATGATCACCTATTTGCTCCTGTTTTGTCTCAACTTTCTGATGGAACAAAGTATCTGTTCATGCCACATAAGCTTCCTTATCTTTATATTTTTGGTATTTTCTGTTTCAACTCGTGACATTGGGACTTTGTTACCCACAATCAGGAAAATTTCCAGGATAAGATTCCTACATTGATTCATTTGTCTGCATATCCACTGGCTTTTCAATGATATAGCAGTAATCCTACCACTGAATCAGCTATATTTTCCGCAAGGACAAATTGTATTCCTGGAGCTGAGAGTTTGTCCAATACCTCTACCACAATTTCCCCACACTTTTCTGGACACGCTATGCTCACTTTACATGATTTTGCACCTTTTGTCTCATGGTGAATTGCCTTTCGCTGTACCTTTTCTGGAAATATTCCTTCAGGAGTACATATCTCCTTATCTATTCACAGAGGATCCTGTGTCTCTTAATATTGCATTCTCTTTAACTGCCCTATGTGAATAAACTTTCCCTTTGCAGGTATATTTTATAAGCAGATCTGGTACTCCCTCCGTAACAAACCTCCAATCAGATTATACGCTCTGATGCAGCTTTCTAGTTTCCACTGTGCATTCTGTTACCGCTCCATCAAAACTCCCAGATTTATTCCTTTTTTCCTACATCTGTGTTTTTTTCTGAATCCACCAAAACAGTGATTTCATGTGACCTAATTTGTTGCAATGAAAACACCGGAGGCTTTTAAAAAATCTTCTCTGCCTCCTTCAAGTATTGCCTTCACCGAGAGCTACGTCTCCCTTTCTACATGGGGATTTCTCTTTGCCCCAATTTCTATCCATCATGGACTGAAATTGACTTTGGAAGCCAAAACAAGTTTTATAACAATAATCACCAGTCATAATCATCAGACTATTCAGCTGCCAGCCTTGCCTTTATTACTCGAGTATCTTCCAAATGAGTTTGCACTATGTGAATGCTTAAACTCCTCCAAAGTAATTGTCTCTCTCAGAGCATTGTAGGTTTGCTCTCTTTTTAAAGCTCTTATCCATCTCTGAAAATTACTTTGTTTGATTCTTTCAAACTCAATATGGGTTCGACCAGGATCCTTCCTTAAATTCCTCACGTTGTCTGTAGGCTTTTGGCACGTGCTCATACGTATATTTTCCTCTCCTCATAGTCCCCAGATCCCTCCTCTGATAGTGTTGCACATACCTCACTAGCTCTACCTACAAGTTCTGTTTGGGTCAACAAAACCTACATGGTCACTGGCCACTGAAATTCTTTAGCCACTTCCCTCCTCATTAATCTCGGCAAGCTGTGAATATACTGAAACACGTTTCTCACCAGGCTTTGGACGACCATGGGTTTACCCATCTTCACTCTGTACCTCGCTAAGCTGACCTTCAGCCTTCATCCTCATCCTTTTCAGCTGACTTTCCATTCTAAGTGTCCACCTCGGAAGCTCAAATGCTCCCTCTTTTTCTTTCTCTCCTGCTGAAGCTATTTATTTTTTTCTCTTTCCTCTGTTAAACCTATTCGTTATCTTTCTTCCTCTTCTGATTTTAGTCGTAGCTCAAACTGCTTCACCTCTGCTTCCAACTCAAGCTGCCTCTTTTGCGATTGAAGTTTAGTCATCTCCACAGATCCTGATGGAGTTTGCAGCAAATTGGAATGCCGAGCTACTGCTGCATTCATCTCATCTTTCCTCACATCAGACGGTAGCTTTAACTCCCTTTGTCTTCTAATTCCCACGGCTTGGACTTCTGTGCATTTTGTAAAACCCCCAAGGTCACTTCCTCCACCTCCAAAACAAGCTTTGTTCCTGCAGGAACCATTGCTATCTGAAGGTCTGTTTACTCACCAAATCAACACACGAAATAAGAGACAATATCACCTGCCACTCGCTGTCTAAATTCTGCGAAGGCCCCTAATCTGTTATGGACCAGACCCGAGCACTCAAAACATTTTAAGCAGGTAGCCGGACGATAAATTTGCTACTTGTTGAAGGTTAGTGTATAGCTGATATTCCCAGAGTGAATTAGCTGGTCAGACTGCCGAGTTTTAAACAAATGACATTTATTTGCCAAATTACCAAATTAAACATAAGGAACCGAAAACAGAATACCTGAATAACGTATCGTATCCGAACCTGACAGGCTATACCGATTTAAAGATGCTGTTCCAATATACTTGCAACAATCCCAATAAACAAAACCCCTAAGCACCAAGAATAAAACTGACCCAACTGCTAACTGGTTATAATGTCGGAAGGGCAGAAGGAGGCAGAGAGCGTCCAGTGACTCTAACTCAACTAACCAAGAACTGATCCAACCTGTCCAGCTGGGGAGCTGGACAGGTCCTCTTGATTATACAGGGTACTTTTTAGAGACTTAAAAGGCTTCTTGGATGAGGCATGTTCTGTTAGGTATAAACAAAAGGACCCCAACGAACCTGTCAAAATTCTGACATATTGGAATCTTGGGTCCTTTAGACCCTCTTTCAAAAAAACCAAGGACAACATAACCCTGTAAAAGGACTGGGTTTGTGAGAACATGCCACATTTGGCTTTGGACTGAATTCCAAAAATGTAAGTCGTACCGCTTTGAAGCCAATACAATGTGAAAGTGTTTGTTAGTTTACATAAAACGTGCTCAATCATATTTTGTGTTGAAGATTCAGCATTGTCACGAGTGGAATGTCCAGACAAAAATATCCACACTTCCTATGTATGGTCAGGGCAAATATATCCACTGAGAATCTGTTGCTTGGTGCCTGTTCTAGTCAAGGAGAGACCAGCATGGAAACCACATCTAGATTGTGATTTTTTTGTTGTGGATGGTCATGGTGGAGCGTTCAGGTGGTTACAGTATTGCAAATGAATATCACAGCAGAATCATCTAACCCGCATTAAGAAAACGTCAATAATTCTCCCTCACAATTAACTTCACGAGAACAAATGGAAATGGGAGATGTGACCATTAGCCAGTGATGTCAACATTCAATTCAATCCAGTTGTTATTTTGAACTGAAGGTCGTATTCCAAAAGGAGTTATCTGGGTCTGTTTGTTCAGTGACTGTGATTGATGTCACTCTCCATGGATCCTAATTATGTCACTGGATGGTTTTCCTCTTCTATTTGTACGGGGCTTCTTCCAATGCTTTATCCCATTATTGATGCAGATGTATCACCAGCAACACTGACAAGGATCAGCAGTTGCAGCGACAGGGAAAGGAGAGATCAGAATCTGAGAACCATAGACTGGAATGTTCCAACAATGGGCCAGAATCTGAGAACACTAGATGGAATGTTTAAACAGTGGATCAGAATCTGAGAGCATTAGACTGGAATATGCCAACAATGGATCAGAATCTGAGAACAGTCGACTGGAATGACGCATCAATGGTTCAGAATCTAAGAAAAATAGACTGGAATGCTGCAACAATGGACAGGAGTTTATCCTGGGGTCTTTTGTATCTTTCCTGGTATTGGCACATATTACCAGTTCGGATATACGGTGTACTGCTGATTATTCAGGCTGGTTACTATCCCATGCTCGCAATTGTTGGTGTTCCTGGTAAGTCTCCCCATCACTATCGATTTATTAATCCCATGGTGAACTTCAGTGCTATTTCTGTTATCTATATTTAGTAAATACTGAAACTATTGTCGTCAGTTTCAAATGCAAATGCATTCATTACCCACACATTTCAGAACCGCCTACACACCCGCACACACAAACATCTGAAAACAAGACTGTTCACAATCACAAAGTACCTATTTTCCCCGAATTGATTTATGTCTTGGTATTCTCTCCATCACCAAAGCTACCCACTCCCAGCTCCATGGTATCGCCAGACCCCATCTTGACGTCAGTGCGAGTGCAAAATAAACCATTATCTATACCTTGGTAAAAGTCAGACTTTATGGTTCCTGTTCTCTTCTAATCAGTCTTTCCGTTACAAATGTTTCCATCAAAATCTTGTTCTTGTCTGTAAAGTAAATTCATGACAGGGACACGGTGTCAGAGTAGTAATGTCGCTGGGCACGTAATTCAGTGGCCCAGGTAACTACACTGTGGACACTGTTTAAAATCCTATCACAGATGATGACAGAACTTAAATTCAAATGACAGGAACTGGAAATAAAAGTGAATTTTACTAGTATAATTCCACCAGCACTTTGTCAATAAGTTTATCTATTTCACTGTTGTCCTTTGGTGATTAAATCTCACATTATTGCCTGGTCTGAATTAAGACTGACGTCAGACCCAATACCTTAAGGAATGGCCTCACAATAAAAGGCATTTAGTGAGGTCCACAAATGCTGCTCTGTCAATGATGCAGACATCCCATGAAAGGTAGAGGGGAAAAAATGCCTCTAGAGATCAGAAACAAAAGGAACGAGTAAGTGCCAGAGAAACTGAACAGATTTGGCAGCCTCAGGTAGAGAGAAAAATAGAAGTGAAGTTTTGCGTCCAATCACCATACATCAGAACTGAATGCAGCTCTGTTTGATGTTGATGACAGGGATGGCTGTTGTGAAAGGGAGAAGGAGTGAGTGGAATAGATAGAGAAAGAGAGAGGTAGAGAGAAAGAAACAAACAGAGGGACTGTTGATGATTAGCTGGAGTGGAAATAATAGTCCAGACTAATCTTCTTTATTTTTTTCCTGTTCCCATATTACTGAAATGCATGCCCATGTGAGCTGTACATCAAAGTCCCAGTTTGAAGTGAGCTATGTAACTTTGTCTCTCTTCCTTGAGTGTCATCATCTTCTTTTATTCAGTGATGGTATGTTGGGCCAGTAATTAATTCCTTTCCTGATTGTCCTTGAGAAGGTGTTGGTGAGCCGCCTCCCTGACCCACTGCAGCCTGTGGGCTGTAAGTAGTCAGTGCTGTGGTCCGCCCGGTTTCATTTATTTGAAAATTTTAGTGAGTGATATAACGGAGCGGCTGGCTTGGCCATTTCAAACTACAACTGTGTGTTAACCACAGTGCTGTGGTCTGGAGTCACATGTAAGTCCGACCGGGTGAAGACAGTAGATTTCCTTCTCTGAAGTACATTAGTGTTCCAGGTAGGACAAACACAATGGTTTCATTAGATTCTCAATTCCTGATATTTGATTGATTGCAAATTCCAACATTTGCCGTGGTGGGATTCGGAACCGGGGTCTCGGTTATCACCTGGGTCTCTGCGTTATTATTCCAGACAAAATACAGCTAGGCCATCACCTCCGCAGCATCTGCAACCATCTCCAATGGCAATAGTGGTGTTGTTGTTGGCGTGGCTGTGCTTAAAGCATAGCGTTTTTCAAGGCCACAAAATGATTTGGCAAAACATACCATCCTTCTCAGTTTGTAATTATGCGAAGGTGAGATGATGGGAAGTGTTCTTGGTGAAAAGGAGGTGGATGTCCTTGGTCATGAGACACTGATAGAATTCATACGGAGCAGTAGGTAATCAGCACAGTAAATGTATAGTGTCCTTCATTGCAAAATGGTGGAAGTATAAGTATGAAGACACCTTACTGAATTTGTAAAGTGATATTGAAACAGTACTTGGGACGCTGTGAACAGATTTTCTCTCCTTTATGAGGAATGATCTCCTTGCCACAATGAGAGAGAATACAGGCAATGCGCCAGAGTAATCCCTGCGTTGAAGGTACCACGAGGAGAGTGTGAAGGAAATAAGTGCTTAATCTGTAATGCGTAAAAAGAATAAAAAGTGATTGCAATAAAACTTGAGCGTTATAGACCAATATTCATTATTTTCAAAAATAAGCATTGATACCGTTAAATATTCCGTGTTTCCCGCAATTTATGTTTTCTCATTTGGACAAATATATGATAGGGAATGTTAAGAAGGACATGGGCCAAGTGCAGGAAAATGGAGTTAGCATGGATGGACATTTTAGTCTGAATGGACCAGTTTGGGCTAAAGGTCCTGTTGAAATCTATGACTCTGTGATAGTTTACATGTATCTGTGGAGACCCCATGTTGGTTGAGAGACAGCTCCAGGCTCTGACCAAACTCTCTCCGTCTCAACGCACAGTTGGAGTGAGACCCTGCACTGAGCATCATGTTGTTCACAAACTTGTCAGCAGCCACATTCTGACAGGGTTGGTCATTCTCAAAGGCTTCTGACATCCATACAGAAGACTAGCCCTGTCTTCTCGGAGATGGAAGATGCCTCCTTGAGATGTGCCACAAACCATCCGGTGTGCGTCCTTACCATCAGCAAACCATGTTAATGTAACACGTGTGAAACATTAGCAAAGGAGCCAGGAGGCACAACATGGAGCAATCTGTCTATGCAGCCTCTGCTTCATTAGTTTGTAGTGTTGCAGCATCAATTACATCCTCCTATTTCAGTGTAACTGTTTGGACGGTCTGAATGGCCTCTTCTGTTCATGTGTCAATGTCTCGGGTGGCTGAATGTCCTCTTCCTAGTTCCAGGGAAAAGGTTCATTATTGGGTGACCGGTGGTAGCTGCTTACCTGCGTGTTGTGCTGACTAGATTCCTTATCTTCCTGTGTAACATTAGACAAACAGGAGGCCGGAAGAAACAGCAAGTCAGGCAGCATCAGGAGGTGGAGAAGTCAACACTTCAAGTATACCCGTTCTTCAGGACTGCGGGTGGGGGTAGGGGGAACTGCAGATAAAGAGGGAAGGGAGTGGTTGGGGTGGGGAGAGCAGCAGGATGGTGAGGTAGCAGATAGGTGTACACAAGTGGTGGGTGCAACCTGGTTGGTCGATGGGAGGGATGAATCCGGTTGGGAGCTCTAAGGCGGGGTCATTTGGTGGAATGGAAGGGAGTAGGTGGGGCTGGAAAGGGAGTAGGGCCATGGCTGGGAAGGTTATTCCAAATTGAAGAACCCAATGTTGAGTCCTCCAGCTTGTAGGCTAACCAGGCAGAACGTCAGATGTTGTTCGTCCAATTTGCGGTCTGACTCACTGTGGCAACAGAGGAGGCCAAGGAGGTCATGTTCGAAAGGAATTGGGAAGGGGAATTGAAATGGGTGGTGCCTGGGAGTTCAGGTCGGCCGCTGTGGGCCTGGCCGTGATGCTCAGCGAAATGAGCCCTTAGTTTACGTTGCTCTCCCCGATGTGGAGAAGACTACACCAGGTGCACCTGATGCAGTAAACTAGGTTGAAGGAGAGGCATGTGACCTCTGTTTCACATGGAAGGACTGTTTGGGGCCTTGGATGAGATGAGGGAGGTGGTGTGCCAGCAGGTGATGCATTTTTTTCATCTGCAGGGTCAGTTGCCAGTGGGGCTTGGCGGGTTTGGTGGGGAGTGTGGGACGAACCAAAATTAGCGAAGTGATTTGTCCTTGTGGAAGATGTGTCAGGTGATGGGATCCAACCTCGTTAACTGTATCTGGTGCTACTGATGTGGTCTTCTCTATATCAGGGAGACCAAATGTAAACTAAATGGAATGCTTTGCTGAGCATCTCAGCTGGGCCTGAAAGGGCTTATTTGACCTCCCAATCACCTCCGATTTCAATTCCCCCTCCCACTCCATTTCCGACATGGTCATCCTTGACATCCTCCATTGCCACAACGAACCAAAGCACAAACTGGAGGAACAACACTTCATATTCCACTGGTGCAGCCTACAGCCCGGGAGACTCAACATTGAGTTTTCCAATTTCTAGTAACCTCCCTTCCAATACCCCGACTCCCTTCCCAGCCTCATATCCTTCCTTTCCTTTGATCAAACCATCTCCCAGATGTCAACTGGATTCATTCCTCCCATTGACCAACCCGGTGGTACCCTCTGCCTGTGTTCCCCACCTCACCACACCGCCTCCTCCTACTCTTGCACCTCGACTCTTTATCTGTACACACCGTTACCCCACCCCCAGTCATGAAGAAAGCTTATGCCCAAGGAGTGGACTTCTTCTCCTGATGCTGCCTGGCCGGTTGTGTTCTTCCAGTCTCCTGCATTCCAACATTTGTAGTTTGTTTTAAACTCTTCTTGTGCAATAGATAAGAGATAGTAAATGGGCTGTGCCTCTTCTTATCCAATAGCTTCAATGGGCTGAATGGCGTTCTCACATTTCTGTGACACCAGCTTGGGATACAGAATGAGCTACTCTTTTTTTAGTTCTTTGGAAATGTTCAGGGTCCAGTAGTACTGTTACATGAATGTTACCTAGATATTAACAGCATGAGCTTGAATGTTGACCAGGTTTTGATTCTTTATGCGATATTTTCTGAGCATCCTCACTTCTGATCTAATGACGGAGGGTAAGACGTTGATGAACCAGCTGAAGATGTTTGTGCCGAGGAAGCTACGCTAAAGATCGCCAACATAGATATCTAGGGACTGAGAGGATTGATCTGCACCAGCCACATGGTGTCCTGAATGGCCCAACCACTTGGGAATTTACAACTGATTCCCATTAGATTCAATGTTATTCAGTTTCCTTGACACATTCCTCAGTCACGCCCTGCCGTGATGTCAGGGTCAGTCACTCTGATACTGTGCTCATATCTTTTGTTCATGTCAAAGGTCAAGGTAGATCCGTGGGGACTGTTTCCTTCTCTCAGAGGGTAGTGACTATTCTGGCCTCTCTATCCCAGACAGCTACATCTCTGAATTGTTTGGGGGAGCAGAATGGTGTTAATGGATCTTGACACATAAGGGAGTTCAGGGCAACAAAGAATTGGGCAGAGAAGAGAAATTAATGCCGGAAGAGATCAGCCCTGACCTTACTGAAGGGAAGGGCAGGCTTTACAGGCTATATAGTCTGGTGTTATTCCAGTGTACCCCATAGGCCAGTCATTTTGTTGCCTCTTCCATTTCCTGTGTTATTGACTTCAAGTAGCTGAATAGCCTGATCATGTTGCTGCATGATCTAGAATGGGTCTAGTTCTATTGCCTTGAGGGCTGATTGGCCTCCTCCTGTAACTGTATATCATACTCCAGGGGCTGAAAAGACTTATCTTGTTCTGGTGTAACTGAAATCCATATAGACCAGATCTACCACCCTTGGAGAAAGTGAACACTGCAGCTCCTGGAGATCAGAGTTGCAAAGTGTGGCACTGGAAATGCCTAGCTGGTCAGGCAGCATTCAAGAAGCAGGAGTATCGAAACCTTGGACATTCCTGATGATAGACATATGCCCAAAACTTCGATTTTCCTTCCCCTCCAATGCTGCCTGACCTGCTGTTTTAGATTAGATTACTTACAGTGTGGAAACAGGCCCTTCGGCCCAACAAGTCCACACCGCCCCGCCGAAGCATAACCCACCCATACCCCTACACTTTACCTAACACTATGGGCAATTTAACATGGCCAATTCACCTGACCTGCACATCTTTGGAGTGTGGGAGGAAACCGGAGCACCCAGAGGAAACCCACGCAGACACGGGGAGAACGTGCAAACTCCACACAGTCAGTCGCCAGAGGCGGGAATTGAACCCGGGTCTCTGGCACTGCAAGGCAGCAGTGCTAACCACTGTGCCACCGTGCCGCCGTTCTTGTCCAGCACCACACATTTGCACGTCTACTGGCCCGCCCTAGTCAACCTTCCTGGTCACATCATCAAAGAAATTTAATAAATTCTTCAGGCATGAACTTCCACTCAAAAAGCCATGCTTACTATTCCTAATCAAACCCTGTTTTCCGAATGCATGTAAAACTTATGCTTCAGAATCTTCTCGAGTAATTTACCTACCACAGATGTTAAGCGGACTGTTCTGTATTTCCCAGGCTTTATTTTTTCAGTCCTTCTTGATTAAGTGCACATTTGCTATCCTTCAGTCTTCTGGGATCTCACCTGTGGTAACTGATGATCAAAATTATCAGCCACGGCCCCGGCAAATTCTTCTCTAGCCCCTTTCAGTGTTATTGGATATATCTGGTAAGGACCATGAGATTTCTCCAACTTCAAAGATTCTAGTACATCAATTACCTCCTCTACTGTGATACAGAAGATCTCACCAATAATTTCCCCAAATTCCCATATATTCATATCTTTCTCCGCTGTAAATATAGAGGAGAAATATTTGTTGAGGACATCGCCTATCTCTTATGGTACTACACATGCATGTCGACTTTGGTCTTTGAGGGGTCTTATTCTCTCTTTAGTTAATGATTTTCCTTTAATATACTTAAAGTGCCTCTTTGGATTCACCCTGATTTTCTCAGTCAAGTTTATCTCATACCCCCTTTTCGCCCTCCTGATTTCCTACTTCAGTAAACTCCGATATCCCCTGTACACCTCCAGGGATTTCCGTGATCCAAGCTGCCTCTACCTGAGCCACGCCTCCACATTTTGTTTGGTCAAAGCCTAAACATTTCTTGTTATCCAGTGTTCCTCATTCCTGTCAACGTTCCTTTCATCCTCACAGGCACATATAGATCTTAAGCTCCCACTTGCTGGAGGTCCCTTTGCTTGCAAACAGACTACTTCGATCAACCCCTGCAAACGCCTGTCTGAGTCTATCAAAATTAACCTTGCCCCAATTTAGAACTTGAATCTGTGGACCAATTACTTCCCTCTCCATAACTATTTTCAAATTAACAGAACTATGGTCACTGGTCCCAAAGTGCACGTCTACTGTCACCTCACTCACCTATCCTGATATATTTCGTAAGAGTAGGTCAAATATTGCCCCTTCCCTATTAGGACCCTCTATATACTGCTGGAGGAAACTTTCCTGACGCACTTAATTGATTCCATCCCATCAAATCCCTTTATGCTCTGGCAGTTCCAGTCTGTGTTATAAAAATTAAAACCCCTATTATGACAAACCGAATGTTCCCTGCAAGTCTCCCCAAACTCTCTAGATATTTTTGTTACTGTAATTCCTGTTGACTGTTAGGGGGTCTATAGTACCACCCCAATAAAGTCACCATCCGCTTCTTATTTCTTAGTTCCACCCACAAAGTCTCACTGGATGATTCATCAGTTATTTTATCTCTGATCAGTGCTTTAAAATCCCCTTGATTAGAAATGCTACTCCCCTCCCTCTTTCCACCATCTCTCTCCTAATGCATTTATCCTTTTACATTCAAGGTCAGTCCTACCCATCCCTCAGCCATGTTTCTGTAATAGCTAGACTATCCAGTGCCGATTATCTATCCACACCCTGAATTCATTGGCCTTACCTGTCAGCCCTTTCACATTGAAATAAATGCAATTTAATCAACAGGAAATTCCTTGCTCCCTATCATGTTCCAGCCTGGTCTGTCTCTTCAACGTACTATTTCTGAATACTGTATTTCCTTCCAGCCTCATATTTGCCTCCCTGCTCTTGAGGATACCACCTCCTGCCAATCTCGTTTAAACACTCCCTTGTAACACGATCAAAACTGGCTGCGAAGATATTGGTCCCCCGTCCTGTGCATGTGCCACCAGTCCCTCTTGAACAGGTCAACTCTGTCACAGAAAAGCTCCCAATGATCTAAAAATATGAATCCCCACCCCCTGCACCAATTCTTTAGTCACATACTTATCCGCCATATCTTCCTGTTCTTACCTACAGTAGCTCATGACAATGGAAGTCATCAGGTGTCTGTCAAGGTCCTGTTTTTTAACTTTTCTTCGAGCTCTCAGTAATTACTCTGAAGGACCACATTCCTATGTCTACCTGTGTCATTTGTGCCAACGTGCACAATGACTTCTAACAGTTCACACCTCCCCCCACTCCCCCCCACCAACTCCAGCAGACACTCAGAGACATCCTGGACACTGACAACTGAGAGGCAACACACCAGCCTGGTTTGCCGTTTGAGGCCACAGAATCTCTTATACCTAAGACCCTGTTTACCTTTATCCTTTCCCATTGCTCCCCAGACCCAGTCGTAATGCAACTAAGCTGGCTACTGCTGCTTTCCCCTAAACGGTCATTTCCTGACATCCATTTCCCTACACCACAAAGTCAGTATCAAAAACGGTATACTTGTTTTCGAGAGGACTGCCACAGGGGATTCCTGCACTCTCTGCCTACTCCCTTCCCCATTCATGGTTGTCGTCCAGCTACTCTCTGCCTGGAACACGACAGGAAGCAAGGAACGCCTGTTGGATTAAATTGCGTTTATTTAAATGCAACACGGCTGACAGGTAAGGCTGATGAACTCAGGGTGTGGATCTTTACATGGGACTGGGATATAACAGTCTTTAAAGAAACACGGTTAAGGGAGGGACTTGGGTGTGACCACCTCACGAAAGCTCTTATCTCTGAAGTGCTCTGTATCTGGATGATCCGGAGAACAGCCAACTCCAGATCCTGAACACTGCTTCCCAGGAACTGCAGCTGGTTGCACTGCCCACATGTGTAGTCACCAGGGACAGTGGAAATCTCCCTGAGCTCCCACTTCCCGCAGGTGGAACGTGCAACTGCCCTAACTGCCATCTCAACAGCTGTCAGACTTGCGTTAAAAAGACTTTACGTGAACTTACCTGTACCTTTTGCTGAGCCTGTGCTCACCAAAGCCTCTGGAACCAAAGCATTACTACCTATTCTGCCACTAACAGCACGTCAATAAACCACTCCACATTTAGTTTTGGTTAAGGCAGGAGGGAAACACTGCAGTGATGTATTGTTTGGGACTTAAGCACCCCTTGACACCAGACCCATACTTGGACTTGGAGAGTGTCTTGCTGAGGTTTTCCTTCTCGTCGTGGTGACTGTGCTGATGCAAATATTCACCCTGACAGCCAATCCACGTTGTCGCAGTCCTCTGATCTTTTCTGTCTATTAGTACTGCATTTATGAATTCCTTGAATCTATTGATTGCTTTCCAAACTGTGTCTCATTCTGGAGGGAGAGATGCTGGTGTTCCAGTGAATACAGGCCATTTGAAAAGGTTTACCATTAGACATATGAGCGATATGATGCCCATCCGCTCGCTGACTCTGTTTTTCCTTTCAATTAGGGTACATTTATTCTGATAACCTTCAATTCCATTTTCCAGCATTTTCCCTGTAACCCTTGTTTAAAACTCTGTCCATCTCAGCCTTGAACATATTTAGTGATCAATCCCCAACAGCTATCTCAATTTTCTACAATTGTTTCCCTCCCACTGATGTGAGACTTGGTGGTCTTTAATCCCATGGCTTTTTTTCTAGCACTCTGTGTGGAAGTTGAACCTACATTAGATGTTATCATGTTCGATCATACCAACTTTGTGTCCAGAGGCATAACAAAAAAAAAGCAACACAAAGTTTAAGAGCCTGTAATCTCCTCCCTCATCTTCCACATCAGTCTAAGATACAGTTCATCCGTATCAAGGGATTTGGCCACATTTTATCATACACCAACTTCCAATTCTTCCTCACCTTCTGTGTCAATTTGCTCAAGGTCACACTGTCAGGAACAGACATTGAATACAGTAACTGCTCCTCCAAATTGAAGACCAATATGTAATAGGTCTTTGACATATTCTCTGGCTCGATGCACAGGTTGCCTCCTCGGATCCTAATGCTCCCTATTCTTTCTCTAGTTATCCCTCTTACCCTTAATAAACCGATAAAATGTCTTTGGAGTCTTGAAAATACTGCCCACTAATATTTTTATCACCGCTGCACACCCACCCTCTTTTTGCTCTTTTACTTACTTTCTTGAGTTTAGACCTTCACGTTCTCTCCTCTTCTGGGACCTCCATTGACCTGCTCCCTTTATGCCTGTTTTAAGCTTCTCTTTCATTGTTAATTCCATTCTGAATATGTGTAGATATCCCAGGCTCTCCGGGCTGGTTTTCCTACATTTCATCTTTGGTGTAACATGTTGTGGTGACACTCTCATCAATTCCATTGTGAGCATGTGATCCCCCCCCCCCCCGCCCCCACCTATACGCTGTGCTGTTACAGTTTCAACCAGAAGTAACTGTACTATGGCCAGATCCTGTCTTTCTCTTGGTAAGATCTGCCTCCATCATCCAAATTATTTTCAATTTTCAAGCCTTTTTCTTTTGGTCTTTTCCTTAAGAAGCTAAAAATGCTTGAGTCACGGTCACTGGTCCTGCAATGCTCTCCCAAACCTGCCTGGCACCTGACTGGCTTCGCTCCCCACAGTCACGCCTATGCACTGCCCCGCCCATCGTTGTATCTGCTCCATGTTGATATAAGAGTCTCTCTGGAATAAATGTCAAGTCCTCTTCCCCTCTTTAAAAAAAATCACTGTCCTAATGAATATTTGGAATTGAAATGTCTAAATATCATAATCCTGTTATTGTTTTTACACACCTCAGTGAATTGGTTATATACCTGCTGCTGTATTTTCTTTTATCTGACAGTCGGTAATATATCCCCAGCAGTGCATCTGTCAACCCACAAAGCGTCATTTGAATACCCTTCCAAGATATGATGCTAGCTAACTGCAGTCATTGACTCCATAATTAATAAGGCAATGCCACCTTCTCTTTTACCCTTCTCCTGTGCTGCCCATAGTTCTTGTACCACAGAATATTGAGTTGTCAGCCCTGACCACCCTCAAACACATCTCTGTGATGGCAAAAATGTCACACTGCAAAAATGTCAACTCATTCCCTTATCACACCTGTCGGTCCGATAATATTCCCAACATTAAGGTAAAGGACATCCAGCCTGGATAATAGCACATGGAATACTCTGTACCTCGCAGTTCTTCAGTCATTTACTGTTTGTTATCAAACTGCCTTTCCATGAACTAAAACTGTAACTCTGGGACTGAATGAATAATTGTTGAATTGTAATTTCTTTTTTAATTAATGTGTTAATCAAATGCAACGTTCCAGAACTGAACAGTCAGCTCCAAATACCTTACTTTGCTTAGTGTGCAGAGGGGTCAGCCCTCAGTAATGGAAAAAGTGAGGACTGCAGATGCTGGAGATCAGAGTCGAAAAGTATGGTGCTGGTAGAGCGCAGCGAGTCTGGCTGCATCCGAGGACCAGGAGAGTGAAAACTTTGAGCAGAGTCCCTTCATCAGGAAGACATTGGTGCATTCACATTTTTTCCATTCCATGGGAAATTTGGAACTGTACTTGCTCAGGAGGGCAGCACTGTATATAGCCCTGAAATGGAAAGCAGTCAGTCAGTTGTTTGGACAGGGGGTAGACAAAGTAAGGTGAGTACAGACTGATTGAAGTACAAACATAAGGATAGATAAGTCCCCTGGACCAGGCAGGAGGCACCCGAGGTTACCAGAGGAAGTGAGGGAAGAGATTGCTGCGCCTTTGTAGATGATCTTTGCGTCCCCACTGTCCACTGAAGTATTGCCTGATGATTGGAGGGTGGCAAAAGTTATTCCCTTGTTCAGGAAAGGCAATAGGGATAATCCTGCAAAATACTGGCCAGTCAGTCTTACTTCTGTATTGGGAAAAGTATTGGAGAGGATTCTGAGAAACAGAATTTATGATTACTTGGAAAGAGATAGTTTGATTAGAGATCGTCAGCATGGCGTTTTGATGGACAATCATGCCTCACAGAACTTATTGAATTCTTTCAGGATGGGATCAAACACGTTGATGAAGGTAGAGCAGTGGATGTGATGTACATGGATTTTAGCAAGGTGGTTGATAAAGTTACCATAAGATCGGCTCATTCAGAAAGTAAGGAGGCATGGGGTACAAGGAAACGGAAACCTGTGTGTGTGGATACAAATTGTCTGACCTGTAGAAGACTGATGGTGGTAGAACATGGAAAGGATTCATCCTGGAGATTGGTGACCAGTAGCGTTCTTCAGGAATCGGTTCTGGGACTGCTCTTCTTTGTGATTTTTACAAATGACTCGGATGATAAAGTGAAAGGGTGCTTTAGTAAGTTTTACAATGTAATAAAGATGTTAGAGTTATGGATAGTGTTAAGGGCTGTCTTAGGTTGTAATTGGACATTGACAGGATTGGCTGGTAAATGGAAGATGGAGTTCAACTTGGATAAGTGTAAAGCAATTCATTTTTTAAGGTCGAATTCGAATGCAACATACAGGTTTAAAGGCAGGATTATTGGCAGACTGGAGGACCCTAGGGATCGTGTGGTCCATATCATAGGATGCTCAATGTTGTTTCCCAAGCTGATAAGGTTGTTAAGATGTATGGTGTTTTCATTAGCCAGGGATTGAGTTTAAGAGCCGCAAGGTTACGCTGCAGCGCCAAAAATCTCTCTTATGACTACACTTAGAGTATTGTATTCAGTTCTAGTCGCCTCATTACTGCAAAGATGTTGAGACTTCGGAGAGGGTGCCGGGGAGATTTACCAGGATGCTTCTGAGACTGGATTGCATGTCTTACAAAGAAGCGTTGAGGGAGCTAGGGCTTTTCTCCTTGGAACAATAAAGAATGGGAGTTGACTTCATCGACGTGTGTAAGATGATGAGAGATATAGGCAGAGTTCGTAGCCAGAGACTTTTTCGCACGTTGGAAATGGCTATCTCGAGCGGGCATAAGTTTAATATGATTAGAAGAAGGTTTGAGGAGATGTCAGAGGTAGGTTCTTTAAACAGAGAGTGGTGGGTGCTTGGAATGCACTGCCAGCAGCGTTAGTGGAGTCAGCTGCATTACGGATATTTAAGTGACTATTGGATAGACACATGAATGATAGTACAATGAAGGGTATGTCAGTTAGTCTGAACTTCGAGTAGGATAAAGGTTCGGCAGGACGTCAAGGTTTGAAGGGTTTGCACTAAGCTGTACTGTTCTGTGTTTTATGTTTCACCCAGCCTCTGGATTCTTTTCAATTGTTGAATGTGTGAGGGAGTGATCTGAGTGAGATTAGGAAGCTGGGGAGGGGCGTTAGCCCAAAACTTCCAGTTATGTTGTTCATTGTTCCATTCAACTGAATGCCAGTGCAATATGTGACGTGTCCTACACCAGAAAGGCTCCGCCAAGTTCAGTTATTAGCGTAATTCTTGACTTATCATTTGCTGCTGTTTTCTTCAGATACAATCTGTTGGGTGACCCATGTATTAATCAGATGTTTGCTATGTTTCGTGAATTGCGCAAAAATAAGACGTCAACTATGATTATTCGACTGAACTATAATCTCTGAAAAGAATTAGGTTGATTCTATATTTATGGAACAAAAATATAAACTCCTGTCAAGATTTTCTAACACAGAAATTAAGAATGTACATTTTATTTTGTATCAAACAAACAACATGGATGTAACTCTTTTGGCGATCAGAATTACACAAACAATGTCAGGATTCAAAACTATGCATTGTCACTCCAACATCTTGAAAGTGGTTGGCTTCTGAGTGATTACATGTTCAGGGTGAGCAAACGATTGAATAATCAAATAGAATGAGCATTCTTATATATTTATATATAATCAATCAGTTCAATTTCTCACTGAAATGTACAAGCTACAGCTATTTGTCAGCGAATTAGAAATGGCTATAGTTCAACATGCTCTTTGAATATTAAACTAACTAAATGATTTGTGCTATCAAATTTTAGTGAACAATAATTTGAAAACGTTTAACTTTTAGAAAGAATGTTATTTAATTTGAAATGCAGACAGTGAACAAAAACGATGAGCATATTATCGTGTAAGTGAAAAGTCAAACCTTTTCGAAGAGATTTGTGGCAAAGCAATGACAGATTTGATTTCGTAATTAGAATTCAACATTTCAAATATTCATATTCTGAGCAATAATTAGATTATTTAATGAAGCTGACCTTGCAGTAGTTGCATTTTAAATGCTTATGCTGCACTAAGTAATCAGATATTCGTGAGTATTTACAATGGGAAATAATCGGATCCTGAATTTTATTCGCATCAGACACATGATAGAGTGCAAAACCTTAAAGTACAGGAGGAGGCCATTGGCCACTGTGTGGGCATCAGCTCCAGGAATGTCTCCCAAGTCCCTCCAATTTGCCAACCCTATCTCTGCAGCCTGTTAAATACATATTTCCAAATGCATATCCAGTTCTATTTTTTAATGTTCATCCACAACTCTCCCAGGCAGTTCCATTCCAAATCCTAACAACTCTCTCAATAAAGAAGTTTTTCCTTATCTCATTCCTGGCTCTTTTGCTGACAAGCTTGAAATAAGAACTCCTTGATGCTGTAATGCCAACTAACGGAAGCAGAGTATTCCTGTTTTACTCGACAACTTTTTTTCATACATTTGAGCACCGCAACTAGTTCACATATTTGTCTGTTCTGCTCAAGCAAGAATAAGTCTTGCAAGAACTGTTACAAGCACTACATCGGAAAACAGTCAGAAAACTAGCCACCTGGATACATGAACAACAACTGGCCAGAAGAAAAAGACATGACCCACTATCACTAGTATCCTTACTTATAGATGAGGAAGTACACGATTTAGACTGGGTCTGCATATCCATCTAGGACAAGCCAAACAGAGACACGCACGAGAATTCCTAGAAAAATAGCATTCCAACCTGAACTCTATCAACAAACATATTGATTTTGATTCCATCGAACACTCTCTGACAAAAAGAACCGGACATGAAATCACCAATACTGGAAATTATATCACTGACTCAAAGAAACCTAAACACATAAATAGCAAGTGGGACATAATATCAGCACTTCGCCAGAGGCTCACTGATAATGTTCCCTAGTGCAGTGATGAACCGTCTGAAAATGAACTCTCCAACTCAGGGAGCAAACTGACATCCAGAAGAAGCACAATTTCTCTCATCCTCCCTTTAACTAAATACTTCATTCCACTTGTCATTCCGATTATTTTAAGGTTATTTGCATTATTTTGCAAAGTAATATAGTGTCTTTCTGTGTGTGTTTGAATGTGTGTGTGTATATGAGAGAGAGAGAGAGACAGCGAGCGAGAAAGAGAAAGAATAATCCTCTGTAATCACTGGATTACTCCCCGTGCCATGTGGAAAAGAGAGAAAGATGAGGAAGACACTAAACCTTAACATGTTGTTAAAAATCTAGTTCAGGGGTGAGAGTTCCAGATTGTTGTATCATTGGAATCTCTTCCAGGACAGGTGGGGACCTGTACAAAAAAGACAGATTGTATCGTAACTGTACAAGCACCATCATCATGTGGGGATGTTGTCTAGTACAAGTCAGATGGATTTGAATAAACCAGGAGAGTGAGAACCAAAGCAGAAGATCAGGAACTGAGCAGAAAGTTAGGTGAATAGGACATCAGGCACGGCCAGTCTAATGACCATGCCGAGAGAAGGAATCTAAACAGTGAGTTGGGAGTTGGAATAAATTATAGAGAGGAGGCGCAGGTTTTTCAGAGATTAACAAGTAAGGATGGAGAGTGTGGGGGATGTGACGGAGTGAGGTGTGTGGGATCAGGGAGACATTGCACAAGAAAATGTTAAATGGGAAAGAGGTTGGGCTGGGGAATTCCATGATAAACAACTGACAGCAAAACACAGGAAAACTTGCTGCTTGTAAAAGTGAATACCTGGGAAAGAATTTATT